>NW_026559889.1:0-74981 GCF_027744805.1 Dunckerocampus dactyliophorus | reverse complement strand
TTTGGGTCCTGCCGGGACCCCCGATGAATGTTTGGGGGTTTGGCCCACCTCCGGGGCGGAAAAGTGTCGTTTCAGCAACTGGAAAAAATGCGATTTCGCGACAGTGCCGGCACTGTCGAAACGGGTGAAAATCGACCCCTCGGAAAAGTTGGGTTTTTTGCCATCTTTGGGTCCTGCCGGGACCCCCGATGAATGTTTGGGGGGTTTGGCCCACCTCCCGGGGCGGAAAAGTGTCGTTTCAGCAACTGGAAAAAATGCGATTTCGCGACAGTGCCGGCACTGTCGAAACGGGGTGAAAATCGACCCCTCGGAAAAGTTGGGTTTTTTGCCATCTTTGGGTCCTGCCGGGACCCCCGATGAATGTTTGGGGGGTTTGGCCCACCTCCCGGGGCGGAAAAGTGTCGTTTCAGCAACTGGAAAAAATGCGATTTCGCGACAGTGCCGGCACTGTCGAAACGGGTGAAAATCGACCCCTCGGAAAAGTTGGGTTTTTTGCCATCTTTGGGTCCTGCCGGGACCCCCGATGAATGTTTGGGGGGTTTGGCCCACCTCCCGGGGCGGAAAAGTGTCGTTTCAGCAACTGGAAAAATGCGATTTCGCGACAGTGCCGGCACTGTCGAAACGGGTGAAAATCGACCCTCGGAAAAGTTGGGTTTTTTGCCATCTTTGGGTCCTGCCGGGACCCCCGATGAATGTTTGGGGGTTTGGCCCACCTCCCGGGGCGGAAAAGTGTCGTTTCAGCAACTGGAAAAATGCGATTTCGCGACAGTGCCGGCACTGTCGAAACGGGTGAAAATCGACCCCTCGGAAAAGTTGGGTTTTTTGCCATCTTTGGGTCCTGCCGGGACCCCCGATGAATGTTTGGGGGGTTTGGCCCACCTCCCGGGGCGGAAAAGTGTCGTTTCAGCAACTGGAAAAAATGCGATTTCGCGACAGTGCCGGCACTGTCGAAACGGGTGAAAATCGACCCCTCGGAAAAGTTGGGTTTTTTGCCATCTTTGGGTCCTGCCGGGACCCCCGATGAATGTTTGGGGGGTTTGGCCCACCTCCCGGGGCGGAAAAGTGTCGTTTCAGCAACTCGAAAAATGCGATTTCGCGACAGTGCCGGCACTGTCGAAACGGGTGAAAATCGACCCCTCGGAAAAGTTGGGTTTTTTGCCATCTTTGGGTCCTGCCGGGACCCCCGATGAATGTTTGGGGGGTTTGGCCCACCTCCCGGGGCGGAAAAGTGTCGTTTCAGCAACTGGAAAAAATGCGATTTCGCGACAGTGCCGGCACTGTCGAAACGGGTGAAAATCGACCCCTCGGAAAAGTTGGGTTTTTTGCCATCTTTGGGTCCTGCCGGGACCCCCGATGAATGTTTGGGGGGTTTGGCCCACCTCCCGGGGCGGAAAAGTGTCGTTTCAGCAACTGGAAAAAATGCGATTTCGCGACAGTGCCGGCACTGTCGAAACGGGTGAAAATCGACCCCTCGGAAAAGTTGGGTTTTTTGCCATCTTTGGGTCCTGCCGGGACCCCCGATGAATGTTTGGGGGGTTTGGCCCACCTCCCGGGGCGGAAAAGTGTCGTTTCAGCAACTCGAAAAAATGCGATTTCGCGACAGTGCCGGCACTGTCGAAACGGGTGAAAATCGACCCCTCGGAAAAGTTGGGTTTTTTGCCATCTTTGGGTCCTGCCGGGACCCCCGATGAATGTTTGGGGGGTTTGGCCCACCTCCCGGGGCGGAAAAGTGTCGTTTCAGCAACTGAAAAAATGCGATTTCGCGACAGTGCCGGCACTGTCGAAACGGGTGAAAATCGACCCCTCGGAAAAGTTGGGTTTTTTGCCATCTTTGGGTCCTGCCGGGACCCCCGATGAATGTTTGGGGGGTTTGGCCCACCTCCCGGGGCGGAAAAGTGTCGTTTCAGCAACTCGAAAAAATGCGATTTCGCGACAGTGCCGGCGGCACTGTCGAAACGGGTGAAAATCGACCCCTCGGAAAAGTTGGGTTTTTTGCCATCTTTGGGTCCTGCCGGGACCCCCGATGAATGTTTGGGGGGTTTGGCCCACCTCCCGGGGCGGAAAAGTGTCGTTTCAGCAACTGGAAAAAATGCGATTTCGCGACAGTGCCGGCACTGTCGAAACGGGTGAAAATCGACCCCTCGGAAAAGTTGGGTTTTTTGCCATCTTTGGGTCCTGCCGGGACCCCCGATGAATGTTTGGGGGGTTTGGCCCACCTCCCGGGGCGGAAAAGTGTCGTTTCAGCAACTGGAAAAAATGCGATTTCGCGACAGTGCCGGCACTGTCGAAACGGGTGAAAATCGACCCCTCGGAAAAGTTGGGTTTTTTGCCATCTTTGGGTCCTGCCGGGACCCCCGATGAATGTTTGGGGGGTTTGGCCCACCTCCCGGGGCGGAAAAGTGTCGTTTCAGCAACTTGAAAAAATGCGATTTCGCGACAGTGCCGGCACTGTCGAAACGGGTGAAAATCGACCCCTCGGAAAAGTTGGGTTTTTTGCCATCTTTGGGTCCTGCCGGGACCCCCGATGAATGTTTGGGGGGTTTGGCCCACCTCCCGGGGCGGAAAAGTGTCGTTTCAGCAACTCGAAAAAATGCGATTTCGCGACAGTGCCGGCACTGTCGAAACGGGTGAAAATCGACCCCTCGGAAAAGTTGGGTTTTTTGCCATCTTTGGGTCCTGCCGGGACCCCCGATGAATGTTTGGGGGGTTTGGCCCACCTCCCGGGGCGGAAAAGTGTCGTTTCAGCAACTTGAAAAAATGCGATTTCGCGACAGTGCCGGCACTGTCGAAACGGGTGAAAATCGACCCCTCGGAAAAGTTGGGTTTTTTGCCATCTTTGGGTCCTGCCGGGACCCCCGATGAATGTTTGGGGGGTTTGGCCCACCTCCCGGGGCGGAAAAGTGTCGTTTCAGCAACTGGAAAAAATGCGATTTCGCGACAGTGCCGGCACTGTCGAAACGGGTGAAAATCGACCCCTCGGAAAAGTTGGGTTTTTTGCCATCTTTGGGTCCTGCCGGGACCCCCGATGAATGTTTGGGGGGTTTGGCCCACCTCCCGGGGCGGAAAAGTGTCGTTTCAGCAACTCGAAAAAATGCGATTTCGCGACAGTGCCGGCACTGTCGAAACGGGTGAAAATCGACCCCTCGGAAAAGTTGGGTTTTTTGCCATCTTTGGGTCCTGCCGGGACCCCCGATGAATGTTTGGGGGGTTTGGCCCACCTCCCGGGGCGGAAAAGTGTCGTTTCAGCAACTGAAAAAATGCGATTTCGCGACAGTGCCGGCACTGTCGAAACGGGTGAAAATCGACCCCTCGGAAAAGTTGGGTTTTTTGCCATCTTTGGGTCCTGCCGGGACCCCCGATGAATGTTTGGGGGGTTTGGCCCACCTCCCGGGGCGGAAAAGTGTCGTTTCAGCAACTCGAAAAAATGCGATTTCGCGACAGTGCCGGCACTGTCGAAACGGGTGAAAATCGACCCCTCGGAAAAGTTGGGTTTTTTGCCATCTTTGGGTCCTGCCGGGACCCCCGATGAATGTTTGGGGGGTTTGGCCCACCTCCCGGGGCGGAAAAGTGTCGTTTCAGCAACTCGAAAAAATGCGATTTCGCGACAGTGCCGGCACTGTCGAAACGGGTGAAAATCGACCCCTCGGAAAAGTTGGGTTTTTTGCCATCTTTGGGTCCTGCCGGGACCCCCGATGAATGTTTGGGGGGTTTGGCCCACCTCCCGGGGCGGAAAAGTGTCGTTTCAGCAACTCGAAAAAATGCGATTTCGCGACAGTGCCGGCACTGTCGAAACGGGTGAAAATCGACCCCTCGGAAAAGTTGGGTTTTTTGCCATCTTTGGGTCCTGCCGGGACCCCCGATGAATGTTTGGGGGTTTGGCCCACCTCCCGGGGCGGAAAAGTGTCGTTTCAGCAACTGGAAAAAATGCGATTTCGCGACAGTGCCGGCACTGTCGAAACGGGTGAAAATCGACCCCTCGGAAAAGTTGGGTTTTTTGCCATCTTTGGGTCCTGCCGGGACCCCCGATGAATGTTTGGGGGGTTTGGCCCACCTCCCGGGGCGGAAAAGTGTCGTTTCAGCAACTCGAAAAAATGCGATTTCGCGACAGTGCCGGCACTGTCGAAACGGGTGAAAATCGACCCCTCGGAAAAGTTGGGTTTTTTGCCATCTTTGGGTCCTGCCGGGACCCCCGATGAATGTTTGGGGGGTTTGGCCCACCTCCCGGGGCGGAAAAGTGTCGTTTCAGCAACTGGAAAAAATGCGATTTCGCGACAGTGCCGGCACTGTCGAAACGGGTGAAAATCGACCCCTCGGAAAAGTTGGGTTTTTTGCCATCTTTGGGTCCTGCCGGGACCCCCGATGAATGTTTGGGGGGTTTGGCCCACCTCCCGGGGCGGAAAAGTGTCGTTTCAGCAACTGGAAAAAATGCGATTTCGCGACAGTGCCGGCACTGTCGAAACGGGTGAAAATCGACCCCTCGGAAAAGTTGGGTTTTTTGCCATCTTTGGGTCCTGCCGGGACCCCCGATGAATGTTTGGGGGGTTTGGCCCACCTCCCGGGGCGGAAAAGTGTCGTTTCAGCAACTCGAAAAAATGCGATTTCGCGACAGTGCCGGCACTGTCGAAACGGGTGAAAATCGACCCCTCGGAAAAGTTGGGTTTTTTGCCATCTTTGGGTCCTGCCGGGACCCCCGATGAATGTTTGGGGGGTTTGGCCCACCTCCCGGGGCGGAAAAGTGTCGTTTCAGCAACTCGAAAAAATGCGATTTCGCGACAGTGCCGGCACTGTCGAAACGGGTGAAAATCGACCCCTCGGAAAAGTTGGGTTTTTTGCCATCTTTGGGTCCTGCCGGGACCCCCGATGAATGTTTGGGGGGTTTGGCCCACCTCCCGGGGCGGAAAAGTGTCGTTTCAGCAACTCGAAAAAATGCGATTTCGCGACAGTGCGGCCGGCACTGTCGAAACGGGTGAAAATCGACCCCTCGGAAAAGTTGGGTTTTTTGCCATCTTTGGGTCCTGCCGGGACCCCCGATGAATGTTTGGGGGGTTTGGCCCACCTCCCGGGGCGGAAAAGTGTCGTTTCAGCAACTCGAAAAAATGCGATTTCGCGACAGTGCCGGCACTGTCGAAACGGGTGAAAATCGACCCCTCGGAAAAGTTGGGTTTTTTGCCATCTTTGGGTCCTGCCGGGACCCCCGATGAATGTTTGGGGGGTTTGGCCCACCTCCCGGGGCGGAAAAGTGTCGTTTCAGCAACTCGAAAAAATGCGATTTCGCGACAGTGCCGGCACTGTCGAAACGGGTGAAAATCGACCCCTCGGAAAAGTTGGGTTTTTTGCCATCTTTGGGTCCTGCCGGGACCCCCGATGAATGTTTGGGGGGTTTGGCCCACCTCCCGGGGCGGAAAAGTGTCGTTTCAGCAACTTGAAAAAATGCGATTTCGCGACAGTGTCGGCACTGTCGAAACGGGTGAAAATCGACCCCTCGGAAAAGTTGGGTTTTTTGCCATCTTTGGGTCCTGCCGGGACCCCCGATGAATGTTTGGGGGGTTTGGCCCACCTCCCGGGGCGGAAAAGTGTCGTTTCAGCAACTGGAAAAAATGCGATTTCGCGACAGTGCCGGCACTGTCGAAACGGGTGAAAATCGACCCCTCGGAAAAGTTGGGTTTTTTGCCATCTTTGGGTCCTGCCGGGACCCCCGATGAATGTTTGGGGGGTTTGGCCCACCTCCCGGGGCGGAAAAGTGTCGTTTCAGCAACTGGAAAAAATGCGATTTCGCGACAGTGCCGGCACTGTCGAAACGGGTGAAAATCGACCCCTCGGAAAAGTTGGGTTTTTTGCCATCTTTGGGTCCTGCCGGGACCCCCGATGAATGTTTGGGGGGTTTGGCCCACCTCCCGGGGCGGAAAAGTGTCGTTTCAGCAACTTGAAAAAATGCGATTTCGCGACAGTGCCGGCACTGTCGAAACGGGTGAAAATCGACCCCTCGGAAAAGTAAGGTTTTTTGCCATCTTTGGGTCCTGCCGGGACCCCCGATGAATGTTTGGGGGGTTTGGCCCACCTCCCGGGGCGGAAAAGTGTCGTTTCAGCAACTTGAAAAAATGCGATTTCGCGACAGTGCCGGCACTGTCGAAACGGGTGAAAATCGACCCCTCGGAAAAGTTGGGTTTTTTGCCATCTTTGGGTCCTGCCGGGACCCCCGATGAATGTTTGGGGGGTTTGGCCCACCTCCCGGGGCGGAAAAGTGTCGTTTCAGCAACTCGAAAAAATGCGATTTCGCGACAGTGCCGGCACTGTCGAAACGGGTGAAAATGGACCCCTCGGAAAAGTTGGGTTTTTTGCCATCTTTGGGTCCTGCCGGGACCCCCGATGAATGTTTGGGGGGTTTGGCCCACCTCCCGGGGCGGAAAAGTGTCGTTTCAGCAACTTGAAAAAATGCGATTTCGCGACAGTGCCGGCACTGTCGAAACGGGTGAAAATCGACCCCTCGGAAAAGTTGGGTTTTTTGCCATCTTTGGGTCCTGCCGGGACCCCCGATGAATGTTTGGGGGGTTTGGCCCACCTCCCGGGGCGGAAAAGTGTCGTTTCAGCAACACTTGGCACTGTCGAAACGGGTGAAAATCGACCCCTCGGAAAAGTTGGGTTTTTTGCCATCTTTGGGTCCTGCCGGGACCCCCGATGAATGTTTGGGGGGTTTGGCCCACCTCCCGGGGCGGAAAAGTGTCGTTTCAGCAACTGGAAAAAATGCGATTTCGCGACAGTGCCGGCACTGTCGAAACGGGTGAAAATCGACCCCTCGGAAAAGTTGGGTTTTTTGCCATCTTTGGGTCCTGCCGGGACCCCCGATGAATGTTTGGGGGGTTTGGCCCACCTCCCGGGGCGGAAAAGTGTCGTTTCAGCAACTTGAAAAAATGCGATTTCGCGACAGTGCCGGCACTGTCGAAACGGGTGAAAATCGACCCCTCGGAAAAGTTGGGTTTTTTGCCATCTTTGGGTCCTGCCGGGACCCCCGATGAATGTTTGGGGGGTTTGGCCCACCTCCCGGGGCGGAAAAGTGTCGTTTCAGCAACTCGAAAAAATGCGATTTCGCGACAGTGCCGGCACTGTCGAAACGGGTGAAAATCGACCCCTCGGAAAAGTTGGGTTTTTTGCCATCTTTGGGTCCTGCCGGGACCCCCGATGAATGTTTGGGGGGTTTGGCCCACCTCCCGGGGCGGAAAAGTGTCGTTTCAGCAACTCGAAAAAATGCGATTTCGCGACAGTGCCGGCACTGTCGAAACGGGTGAAAATCGACCCCTCGGAAAAGTTGGGTTTTTTGCCATCTTTGGGTCCTGCCGGGACCCCCGATGAATGTTTGGGGGGTTTGGCCCACCTCCCGGGGCGGAAAAGTGTCGTTTCAGCAACTTGAAAAAATGCGATTTCGCGACAGTGTCGGCACTGTCGAAACGGGTGAAAATCGACCCCTCGGAAAAGTTGGGTTTTTTGCCATCTTTGGGTCCTGCCGGGACCCCCGATGAATGTTTGGGGGGTTTGGCCCACCTCCCGGGGCGGAAAAGTGTCGTTTCAGCAACTGGAAAAAATGCGATTTCGCGACAGTGCCGGCACTGTCGAAACGGGTGAAAATCGACCCCTCGGAAAAGTTGGGTTTTTTGCCATCTTTGGGTCCTGCCGGGACCCCCGATGAATGTTTGGGGGGTTTGGCCCACCTCCCGGGGCGGAAAAGTGTCGTTTCAGCAACACTTGGCACTGTCGAAACGGGTGAAAATCGACCCCTCGGAAAAGTTGGGTTTTTTGCCATCTTTGGGTCCTGCCGGGACCCCCGATGAATGTTTGGGGGGTTTGGCCCACCTCCCGGGGCGGAAAAGTGTCGTTTCAGCAACTGGAAAAAATGCGATTTCGCGACAGTGCCGGCACTGTCGAAACGGGTGAAAATCGACCCCTCGGAAAAGTTGGGTTTTTTGCCATCTTTGGGTCCTGCCGGGACCCCCGATGAATGTTTGGGGGGTTTGGCCCACCTCCCGGGGCGGAAAAGTGTCGTTTCAGCAACTTGAAAAAATGCGATTTCGCGACAGTGCCGGCACTGTCGAAACGGGTGAAAATCGACCCCTCGGAAAAGTTGGGTTTTTTGCCATCTTTGGGTCCTGCCGGGACCCCCGATGAATGTTTGGGGGGTTTGGCCCACCTCCCGGGGCGGAAAAGTGTCGTTTCAGCAACTCGAAAAAATGCGATTTCGCGACAGTGCCGGCACTGTCGAAACGGGTGAAAATCGACCCCTCGGAAAAGTTGGGTTTTTTGCCATCTTTGGGTCCTGCCGGGACCCCCGATGAATGTTTGGGGGGTTTGGCCCACCTCCCGGGGCGGAAAAGTGTCGTTTCAGCAACTCGAAAAAATGCGATTTCGCGACAGTGCCGGCACTGTCGAAACGGGTGAAAATCGACCCCTCGGAAAAGTTGGGTTTTTTGCCATCTTTGGGTCCTGCCGGGACCCCCGATGAATGTTTGGGGGGTTTGGCCCACCTCCCGGGGCGGAAAAGTGTCGTTTCAGCAACTTGAAAAAATGCGATTTCGCGACAGTGTCGGCACTGTCGAAACGGGTGAAAATCGACCCCTCGGAAAAGTTGGGTTTTTTGCCATCTTTGGGTCCTGCCGGGACCCCCGATGAATGTTTGGGGGGTTTGGCCCACCTCCCGGGGCGGAAAAGTGTCGTTTCAGCAACTGGAAAAAATGCGATTTCGCGACAGTGCCGGCACTGTCGAAACGGGTGAAAATCGACCCCTCGGAAAAGTTGGGTTTTTTGCCATCTTTGGGTCCTGCCGGGACCCCCGATGAATGTTTGGGGGGTTTGGCCCACCTCCCGGGGCGGAAAAGTGTCGTTTCAGCAACTGGAAAAAATGCGATTTCGCGACAGTGCCGGCACTGTCGAAACGGGTGAAAATCGACCCCTCGGAAAAGTTGGGTTTTTTGCCATCTTTGGGTCCTGCCGGGACCCCCGATGAATGTTTGGGGGGTTTGGCCCACCTCCCGGGGCGGAAAAGTGTCGTTTCAGCAACTCGAAAAAATGCGATTTCGCGACAGTGCCGGCACTGTCGAAACGGGTGAAAATCGACCCCTCGGAAAAGTTGGGTTTTTTGCCATCTTTGGGTCCTGCCGGGACCCCCGATGAATGTTTGGGGGGTTTGGCCCACCTCCCGGGGCGGAAAAGTGTCGTTTCAGCAACTCGAAAAAATGCGATTTCGCGACAGTGCCGGCACTGTCGAAACGGGTGAAAATCGACCCCTCGGAAAAGTTGGGTTTTTTGCCATCTTTGGGTCCTGCCGGGACCCCCGATGAATGTTTGGGGGGTTTGGCCCACCTCCCGGGGCGGAAAAGTGTCGTTTCAGCAACTCGAAAAAATGCGATTTCGCGACAGTGCCGGCCGGCACTGTCGAAACGGGTGAAAATCGACCCCTCGGAAAAGTTGGGTTTTTTGCCATCTTTGGGTCCTGCCGGGACCCCCGATGAATGTTTGGGGGGTTTGGCCCACCTCCCGGGGCGGAAAAGTGTCGTTTCAGCAACTCGAAAAAATGCGATTTCGCGACAGTGCCGGCACTGTCGAAACGGGTGAAAATCGACCCCTCGGAAAAGTTGGGTTTTTTGCCATCTTTGGGTCCTGCCGGGACCCCCGATGAATGTTTGGGGGGTTTGGCCCACCTCCCGGGGCGGAAAAGTGTCGTTTCAGCAACTCGAAAAAATGCGATTTCGCGACAGTGCCGGCACTGTCGAAACGGGTGAAAATCGACCCCTCGGAAAAGTTGGGTTTTTTGCCATCTTTGGGTCCTGCCGGGACCCCCGATGAATGTTTGGGGGGTTTGGCCCACCTCCCGGGGCGGAAAAGTGTCGTTTCAGCAACACTTGGCACTGTCGAAACGGGTGAAAATCGACCCCTCGGAAAAGTTGGGTTTTTTGCCATCTTTGGGTCCTGCCGGGACCCCCGATGAATGTTTGGGGGGTTTGGCCCACCTCCCGGGGCGGAAAAGTGTCGTTTCAGCAACTGGAAAAAATGCGATTTCGCGACAGTGCCGGCACTGTCGAAACGGGTGAAAATCGACCCCTCGGAAAAGTTGGGTTTTTTGCCATCTTTGGGTCCTGCCGGGACCCCCGATGAATGTTTGGGGGGTTTGGCCCACCTCCCGGGGCGGAAAAGTGTCGTTTCAGCAACTTGAAAAAATGCGATTTCGCGACAGTGCCGGCACTGTCGAAACGGGTGAAAATCGACCCCTCGGAAAAGTTGGGTTTTTTGCCATCTTTGGGTCCTGCCGGGACCCCCGATGAATGTTTGGGGGGTTTGGCCCACCTCCCGGGGCGGAAAAGTGTCGTTTCAGCAACTCGAAAAAATGCGATTTCGCGACAGTGCCGGCACTGTCGAAACGGGTGAAAATCGACCCCTCGGAAAAGTTGGGTTTTTTGCCATCTTTGGGTCCTGCCGGGACCCCCGATGAATGTTTGGGGGGTTTGGCCCACCTCCCGGGGCGGAAAAGTGTCGTTTCAGCAACTCGAAAAAATGCGATTTCGCGACAGTGCCGGCACTGTCGAAACGGGTGAAAATCGACCCCTCGGAAAAGTTGGGTTTTTTGCCATCTTTGGGTCCTGCCGGGACCCCCGATGAATGTTTGGGGGGTTTGGCCCACCTCCCGGGGCGGAAAAGTGTCGTTTCAGCAACTTGAAAAAATGCGATTTCGCGACAGTGTCGGCACTGTCGAAACGGGTGAAAATCGACCCCTCGGAAAAGTTGGGTTTTTTGCCATCTTTGGGTCCTGCCGGGACCCCCGATGAATGTTTGGGGGGTTTGGCCCACCTCCCGGGGCGGAAAAGTGTCGTTTCAGCAACTCGAAAAAATGCGATTTCGCGACAGTGCCGGCACTGTCGAAACGGGTGAAAATCGACCCCTCGGAAAAGTTGGGTTTTTTGCCATCTTTGGGTCCTGCCGGGACCCCCGATGAATGTTTGGGGGGTTTGGCCCACCTCCCGGGGCGGAAAAGTGTCGTTTCAGCAACTCGAAAAAATGCGATTTCGCGACAGTGCCGGCACTGTCGAAACGGGTGAAAATCGACCCCTCGGAAAAGTTGGGTTTTTTGCCATCTTTGGGTCCTGCCGGGACCCCCGATGAATGTTTGGGGGGTTTGGCCCACCTCCCGGGGCGGAAAAGTGTCGTTTCAGCAACTGGAAAAAATGCGATTTCGCGACAGTGCCGGCACTGTCGAAACGGGTGAAAATCGACCCCTCGGAAAAGTTGGGTTTTTTGCCATCTTTGGGTCCTGCCGGGACCCCCGATGAATGTTTGGGGGGTTTGGCCCACCTCCCGGGGCGGAAAAGTGTCGTTTCAGCAACTTGAAAAAATGCGATTTCGCGACAGTGCCGGCACTGTCGAAACGGGTGAAAATCGACCCCTCGGAAAAGTTGGGTTTTTTGCCATCTTTGGGTCCTGCCGGGACCCCCGATGAATGTTTGGGGGGTTTGGCCCACCTCCCGGGGCGGAAAAGTGTCGTTTCAGCAACTTGAAAAAATGCGATTTCGCGACAGTGCCGGCACTGTCGAAACGGGTGAAAATCGACCCCTCGGAAAAGTTGGGTTTTTTGCCATCTTTGGGTCCTGCCGGGACCCCCGATGAATGTTTGGGGGGTTTGGCCCACCTCCCGGGGCGGAAAAGTGTCGTTTCAGCAACTGGAAAAAATGCGATTTCGCGACAGTGCCGGCACTGTCGAAACGGGTGAAAATCGACCCCTCGGAAAAGTTGGGTTTTTTGCCATCTTTGGGTCCTGCCGGGACCCCCGATGAATGTTTGGGGGGTTTGGCCCACCTCCCGGGGCGGAAAAGTGTCGTTTCAGCAACTGGAAAAAATGCGATTTCGCGACAGTGCCGGCACTGTCGAAACGGGTGAAAATCGACCCCTCGGAAAAGTTGGGTTTTTTGCCATCTTTGGGTCCTGCCGGGACCCCCGATGAATGTTTGGGGGGTTTGGCCCACCTCCCGGGGCGGAAAAGTGTCGTTTCAGCAACTCGAAAAAATGCGATTTCGCGACAGTGCCGGCACTGTCGAAACGGGTGAAAATCGACCCCTCGGAAAAGTTGGGTTTTTTGCCATCTTTGGGTCCTGCCGGGACCCCCGATGAATGTTTGGGGGGTTTGGCCCACCTCCCGGGGCGGAAAAGTGTCGTTTCAGCAACTGGAAAAAATGCGATTTCGCGACAGTGCCGGCACTGTCGAAACGGGTGAAAATCGACCCCTCGGAAAAGTTGGGTTTTTTGCCATCTTTGGGTCCTGCCGGGACCCCCGATGAATGTTTGGGGGGTTTGGCCCACCTCCCGGGGCGGAAAAGTGTCGTTTCAGCAACTGGAAAAAATGCGATTTCGCGACAGTGCCGGCACTGTCGAAACGGGTGAAAATCGACCCCTCGGAAAAGTTGGGTTTTTTGCCATCTTTGGGTCCTGCCGGGACCCCCGATGAATGTTTGGGGGGTTTGGCCCACCTCCCGGGGCGGAAAAGTGTCGTTTCAGCAACTCGAAAAAATGCGATTTCGCGACAGTGCCGGCACTGTCGAAACGGGTGAAAATCGACCCCTCGGAAAAGTTGGGTTTTTTGCCATCTTTGGGTCCTGCCGGGACCCCCGATGAATGTTTGGGGGGTTTGGCCCACCTCCCGGGGCGGAAAAGTGTCGTTTCAGCAACTCGAAAAAATGCGATTTCGCGACAGTGCCGGCACTGTCGAAACGGGTGAAAATCGACCCCTCGGAAAAGTTGGGTTTTTTGCCATCTTTGGGTCCTGCCGGGACCCCCGATGAATGTTTGGGGGGTTTGGCCCACCTCCCGGGGCGGAAAAGTGTCGTTTCAGCAACTCGAAAAAATGCGATTTCGCGACAGTGCCGGCCGGCACTGTCGAAACGGGTGAAAATCGACCCCTCGGAAAAGTTGGGTTTTTTGCCATCTTTGGGTCCTGCCGGGACCCCCGATGAATGTTTGGGGGGTTTGGCCCACCTCCCGGGGCGGAAAAGTGTCGTTTCAGCAACTTGAAAAAATGCGATTTCGCGACAGTGCCGGCACTGTCGAAACGGGTGAAAATCGACCCCTCGGAAAAGTTGGGTTTTTTGCCATCTTTGGGTCCTGCCGGGACCCCCGATGAATGTTTGGGGGGTTTGGCCCACCTCCCGGGGCGGAAAAGTGTCGTTTCAGCAACTTGAAAAAATGCGATTTCGCGACAGTGCCGGCACTGTCGAAACGGGTGAAAATCGACCCCTCGGAAAAGTTGGGTTTTTTGCCATCTTTGGGTCCTGCCGGGACCCCCGATGAATGTTTGGGGGGTTTGGCCCACCTCCCGGGGCGGAAAAGTGTCGTTTCAGCAACTGGAAAAAATGCGATTTCGCGACAGTGCCGGCACTGTCGAAACGGGTGAAAATCGACCCCTCGGAAAAGTAAGGTTTTTTGCCATCTTTGGGTCCTGCCGGGACCCCCGATGAATGTTTGGGGGGTTTGGCCCACCTCCCGGGGCGGAAAAGTGTCGTTTCAGCAACTCGAAAAAATGCGATTTCGCGACAGTGCCGGCACTGTCGAAACGGGTGAAAATCGACCCCTCGGAAAAGTTGGGTTTTTTGCCATCTTTGGGTCCTGCCGGGACCCCCGATGAATGTTTGGGGGGTTTGGCCCACCTCCCGGGGCGGAAAAGTGTCGTTTCAGCAACTCGAAAAAATGCGATTTCGCGACAGTGCCGGCACTGTCGAAACGGGTGAAAATCGACCCCTCGGAAAAGTTGGGTTTTTTGCCATCTTTGGGTCCTGCCGGGACCCCCGATGAATGTTTGGGGGGTTTGGCCCACCTCCCGGGGCGGAAAAGTGTCGTTTCAGCAACTCGAAAAAATGCGATTTCGCGACAGTGCCGGCACTGTCGAAACGGGTGAAAATCGACCCCTCGGAAAAGTTGGGTTTTTTGCCATCTTTGGGTCCTGCCGGGACCCCCGATGAATGTTTGGGGGGTTTGGCCCACCTCCCGGGGCGGAAAAGTGTCGTTTCAGCAACTCGAAAAAATGCGATTTCGCGACAGTGCCGGCACTGTCGAAACGGGTGAAAATCGACCCCTCGGAAAAGTTGGGTTTTTTGCCATCTTTGGGTCCTGCCGGGACCCCCGATGAATGTTTGGGGGGTTTGGCCCACCTCACGGGGCGGAAAAGTGTCGTTTCAGCAACTCGAAAAAATGCGATTTCGCGACAGTGCCGGCACTGTCGAAACGGGTGAAAATCGACCCCTCGGAAAAGTTGGGTTTTTTGCCATCTTTGGGTCCTGCCGGGACCCCCGATGAATGTTTGGGGGGTTTGGCCCACCTCCCGGGGCGGAAAAGTGTCGTTTCAGCAACTCGAAAAAATGCGATTTCGCGACAGTGCCGGCACTGTCGAAACGGGTGAAAATCGACCCCTCGGAAAAGTTGGGTTTTTTGCCATCTTTGGGTCCTGCCGGGACCCCCGATGAATGTTTGGGGGGTTTGGCCCACCTCCCGGGGCGGAAAAGTGTCGTTTCAGCAACTTGAAAAAATGCGATTTCGCGACAGTGTCGGCACTGTCGAAACGGGTGAAAATCGACCCCTCGGAAAAGTTGGGTTTTTTGCCATCTTTGGGTCCTGCCGGGACCCCCGATGAATGTTTGGGGGGTTTGGCCCACCTCCCGGGGCGGAAAAGTGTCGTTTCAGCAACTCGAAAAAATGCGATTTCGCGACAGTGCCGGCACTGTCGAAACGGGTGAAAATCGACCCCTCGGAAAAGTTGGGTTTTTTGCCATCTTTGGGTCCTGCCGGGACCCCCGATGAATGTTTGGGGGGTTTGGCCCACCTCCCGGGGCGGAAAAGTGTCGTTTCAGCAACTCGAAAAAATGCGATTTCGCGACAGTCGAAACGGGTGAAAATCGACCCCTCGGAAAAGTTGGGTTTTTTGCCATCTTTGGGTCCTGCCGGGACCCCCGATGAATGTTTGGGGGGTTTGGCCCACCTCCCGGGGCGGAAAAGTGTCGTTTCAGCAACTTGAAAAAATGCGATTTCGCGACAGTGCCGGCACTGTCGAAACGGGTGAAAATCGACCCCTCGGAAAAGTTGGGTTTTTTGCCATCTTTGGGTCCTGCCGGGACCCCCGATGAATGTTTGGGGGGTTTGGCCCACCTCCCGGGGCAGAAAAGTGTCGTTTCAGCAACTCGAAAAAATGCGATTTCGCGACAGTGCCGGCACTGTCGAAACGGGTGAAAATCGACCCCTCGGAAAAGTTGGGTTTTTTGCCATCTTTGGGTCCTGCCGGGACCCCCGATGAATGTTTGGGGGGTTTGGCCCACCTCCCGGGGCGGAAAAGTGTCGTTTCAGCAACTTGAAAAAATGCGATTTCGCGACAGTGCCGGCACTGTCGAAACGGGTGAAAATCGACCCCTCGGAAAAGTTGGGTTTTTTGCCATCTTTGGGTCCTGCCGGGACCCCCGATGAATGTTTGGGGGGTTTGGCCCACCTCCCGGGGCGGAAAAGTGTCGTTTCAGCAACTCGAAAAAATGCGATTTCGCGACAGTGCCGGCACTGTCGAAACGGGTGAAAATCGACCCCTCGGAAAAGTTGGGTTTTTTGCCATCTTTGGGTCCTGCCGGGACCCCCGATGAATGTTTGGGGGGTTTGGCCCACCTCCCGGGGCGGAAAAGTGTCGTTTCAGCAACTCGAAAAAATGCGATTTCGCGACAGTGCCGGCACTGTCGAAACGGGTGAAAATCGACCCCTCGGAAAAGTTGGGTTTTTTGCCATCTTTGGGTCCTGCCGGGACCCCCGATGAATGTTTGGGGGGTTTGGCCCACCTCCCGGGGCGGAAAAGTGTCGTTTCAGCAACTCGAAAAAATGCGATTTCGCGACAGTGCCGGCACTGTCGAAACGGGTGAAAATCGACCCCTCGGAAAAGTTGGGTTTTTTGCCATCTTTGGGTCCTGCCGGGACCCCCGATGAATGTTTGGGGGGTTTGGCCCACCTCCCGGGGCGGAAAAGTGTCGTTTCAGCAACTCGAAAAAATGCGATTTCGCGACAGTGCCGGCACTGTCGAAACGGGTGAAAATCGACCCCTCGGAAAAGTTGGGTTTTTTGCCATCTTTGGGTCCTGCCGGGACCCCCGATGAATGTTTGGGGGGTTTGGCCCACCTCCCGGGGCGGAAAAGTGTCGTTTCAGCAACTCGAAAAAATGCGATTTCGCGACAGTGCCGGCACTGTCGAAACGGGTGAAAATCGACCCCTCGGAAAAGTTGGGTTTTTTGCCATCTTTGGGTCCTGCCGGGACCCCCGATGAATGTTTGGGGGGTTTGGCCCACCTCACGGGGCGGAAAAGTGTCGTTTCAGCAACTCGAAAAAATGCGATTTCGCGACAGTGCCGGCACTGTCGAAACGGGTGAAAATCGACCCCTCGGAAAAGTTGGGTTTTTTGCCATCTTTGGGTCCTGCCGGGACCCCCGATGAATGTTTGGGGGGTTTGGCCCACCTCCCGGGGCGGAAAAGTGTCGTTTCAGCAACTCGAAAAAATGCGATTTCGCGACAGTGCCGGCACTGTCGAAACGGGTGAAAATCGACCCCTCGGAAAAGTTGGGTTTTTTGCCATCTTTGGGTCCTGCCGGGACCCCCGATGAATGTTTGGGGGGTTTGGCCCACCTCCCGGGGCGGAAAAGTGTCGTTTCAGCAACTCGAAAAAATGCGATTTCGCGACAGTGCCGGCACTGTCGAAACGGGTGAAAATCGACCCCTCGGAAAAGTTGGGTTTTTTGCCATCTTTGGGTCCTGCCGGGACCCCCGATGAATGTTTGGGGGGTTTGGCCCACCTCCCGGGGCGGAAAAGTGTCGTTTCAGCAACTGGAAAAAATGCGATTTCGCGACAGTGCCGGCACTGTCGAAACGGGTGAAAATCGACCCCTCGGAAAAGTTGGGTTTTTTGCCATCTTTGGGTCCTGCCGGGACCCCCGATGAATGTTTGGGGGGTTTGGCCCACCTCCCGGGGCGGAAAAGTGTCGTTTCAGCAACTTGAAAAAATGCGATTTCGCGACAGTGCCGGCACTGTCGAAACGGGTGAAAATCGACCCCTCGGAAAAGTTGGGTTTTTTGCCATCTTTGGGTCCTGCCGGGACCCCCGATGAATGTTTGGGGGGTTTGGCCCACCTCCCGGGGCGGAAAAGTGTCGTTTCAGCAACTTGAAAAAATGCGATTTCGCGACAGTGCCGGCACTGTCGAAACGGGTGAAAATCGACCCCTCGGAAAAGTTGGGTTTTTTGCCATCTTTGGGTCCTGCCGGGACCCCCGATGAATGTTTGGGGGGTTTGGCCCACCTCCCGGGGCGGAAAAGTGTCGTTTCAGCAACTTGAAAAAATGCGATTTCGCGACAGTGCCGGCACTGTCGAAACGGGTGAAAATCGACCCCTCGGAAAAGTTGGGTTTTTTGCCATCTTTGGGTCCTGCCGGGACCCCCGATGAATGTTTGGGGGGTTTGGCCCACCTCCCGGGGCGGAAAAGTGTCGTTTCAGCAACTTGAAAAAATGCGATTTCGCGACAGTGCCGGCACTGTCGAAACGGGTGAAAATCGACCCCTCGGAAAAGTTGGGTTTTTTGCCATCTTTGGGTCCTGCCGGGACCCCCGATGAATGTTTGGGGGGTTTGGCCCACCTCCCGGGGCACAAAAGTGTCGTTTCAGCAACTCGAAAAAATGCGATTTCGCGACAGTGCCGGCACTGTCGAAACGGGTGAAAATCGACCCCTCGGAAAAGTTGGGTTTTTTGCCATCTTTGGGTCCTGCCGGGACCCCCGATGAATGTTTGGGGGGTTTGGCCCACCTCCCGGGGCGGAAAAGTGTCGTTTCAGCAACTTGAAAAAATGCGATTTCGCGACAGTGCCGGCACTGTCGAAACGGGTGAAAATCGACCCCTCGGAAAAGTTGGGTTTTTTGCCATCTTTGGGTCCTGCCGGGACCCCCGATGAATGTTTGGGGGGTTTGGCCCACCTCCCGGGGCGGAAAAGTGTCGTTTCAGCAACTCGAAAAAATGCGATTTCGCGACAGTGCCGGCACTGTCGAAACGGGTGAAAATCGACCCCTCGGAAAAGTTGGGTTTTTTGCCATCTTTGGGTCCTGCCGGGACCCCCGATGAATGTTTGGGGGGTTTGGCCCACCTCCCGGGGCGGAAAAGTGTCGTTTCAGCAACTCGAAAAAATGCGATTTCGCGACAGTGCCGGCACTGTCGAAACGGGTGAAAATCGACCCCTCGGAAAAGTTGGGTTTTTTGCCATCTTTGGGTCCTGCCGGGACCCCCGATGAATGTTTGGGGGGTTTGGCCCACCTCCCGGGGCACAAAAGTGTCGTTTCAGCAACTCGAAAAAATGCGATTTCGCGACAGTGCCGGCACTGTCGAAACGGGTGAAAATCGACCCCTCGGAAAAGTTGGGTTTTTTGCCATCTTTGGGTCCTGCCGGGACCCCCGATGAATGTTTGGGGGGTTTGGCCCACCTCCCGGGGCGGAAAAGTGTCGTTTCAGCAACTTGAAAAAATGCGATTTCGCGACAGTGCCGGCACTGTCGAAACGGGTGAAAATCGACCCCTCGGAAAAGTCGGGTTTTTTGCCATCTTTGGGTCCTGCCGGGACCCCCGATGAATGTTTGGGGGGTTTGGCCCACCTCCCGGGGCGGAAAAGTGTCGTTTCAGCAACTCGAAAAAATGCGATTTCGCGACAGTGCCGGCACTGTCGAAACGGGTGAAAATCGACCCCTCGGAAAAGTTGGGTTTTTTGCCATCTTTGGGTCCTGCCGGGACCCCCGATGAATGTTTGGGGGGTTTGGCCCACCTCCCGGGGCGGAAAAGTGTCGTTTCAGCAACTCGAAAAAATGCGATTTCGCGACAGTGCCGGCACTGTCGAAACGGGTGAAAATCGACCCCTCGGAAAAGTTGGGTTTTTTGCCATCTTTGGGTCCTGCCGGGACCCCCGATGAATGTTTGGGGGGTTTGGCCCACCTCCCGGGGCGGAAAAGTGTCGTTTCAGCAACTCGAAAAAATGCGATTTCGCGACAGTGCCGGCACTGTCGAAACGGGTGAAAATCGACCCCTCGGAAAAGTTGGGTTTTTTGCCATCTTTGGGTCCTGCCGGGACCCCCGATGAATGTTTGGGGGGTTTGGCCCACCTCCCGGGGCGGAAAAGTGTCGTTTCAGCAACTCGAAAAAATGCGATTTCGCGACAGTGCCGGCACTGTCGAAACGGGTGAAAATCGACCCCTCGGAAAAGTTGGGTTTTTTGCCATCTTTGGGTCCTGCCGGGACCCCCGATGAATGTTTGGGGGGTTTGGCCCACCTCCCGGGGCGGAAAAGTGTCGTTTCAGCAACTCGAAAAAATGCGATTTCGCGACAGTGCCGGCACTGTCGAAACGGGTGAAAATCGACCCCTCGGAAAAGTTGGGTTTTTTGCCATCTTTGGGTCCTGCCGGGACCCCCGATGAATGTTTGGGGGGTTTGGCCCACCTCACGGGGCGGAAAAGTGTCGTTTCAGCAACTCGAAAAAATGCGATTTCGCGACAGTGCCGGCACTGTCGAAACGGGTGAAAATCGACCCCTCGGAAAAGTTGGGTTTTTTGCCATCTTTGGGTCCTGCCGGGACCCCCGATGAATGTTTGGGGGGTTTGGCCCACCTCCCGGGGCAGAAAAGTGTCGTTTCAGCAACTCGAAAAAATGCGATTTCGCGACAGTGCCGGCACTGTCGAAACGGGTGAAAATCGACCCCTCGGAAAAGTTGGGTTTTTTGCCATCTTTGGGTCCTGCCGGGACCCCCGATGAATGTTTGGGGGGTTTGGCCCACCTCCCGGGGCGGAAAAGTGTCGTTTCAGCAACTTGAAAAAATGCGATTTCGCGACAGTGCCGGCACTGTCGAAACGGGTGAAAATCGACCCCTCGGAAAAGTTGGGTTTTTTGCATCTTTGGGTCCTGCCGGGACCCCCGATGAATGTTTGGGGGGTTTGGTCCACCTCCCGGGGCGGAAAAGTGTCGTTTCAGCAACTCGAAAAAATGCGATTTCGCGACAGTCGAAACGGGTGAAAATCGACCCCTCGGAAAAGTTGGGTTTTTTGCCATCTTTGGGTCCTGCCGGGACCCCCGATGAATGTTTGGGGGGTTTGGCCCACCTCCCGGGGCGGAAAAGTGTCGTTTCAGCAACTTGAAAAAATGCGATTTCGCGACAGTGCCGGCACTGTCGAAACGGGTGAAAATCGACCCCTCGGAAAAGTTGGGTTTTTTGCCATCTTTGGGTCCTGCCGGGACCCCCGATGAATGTTTGGGGGGTTTGGCCCACCTCCCGGGGCAGAAAAGTGTCGTTTCAGCAACTCGAAAAAATGCGATTTCGCGACAGTGCCGGCACTGTCGAAACGGGTGAAAATCGACCCCTCGGAAAAGTTGGGTTTTTTGCCATCTTTGGGTCCTGCCGGGACCCCCGATGAATGTTTGGGGGGTTTGGCCCACCTCCCGGGGCGGAAAAGTGTCGTTTCAGCAACTTGAAAAAATGCGATTTCGCGACAGTGCCGGCACTGTCGAAACGGGTGAAAATCGACCCCTCGGAAAAGTTGGGTTTTTTGCCATCTTTGGGTCCTGCCGGGACCCCCGATGAATGTTTGGGGGGTTTGGCCCACCTCCCGGGGCGGAAAAGTGTCGTTTCAGCAACTCGAAAAAATGCGATTTCGCGACAGTGCCGGCACTGTCGAAACGGGTGAAAATCGACCCCTCGGAAAAGTTGGGTTTTTTGCCATCTTTGGGTCCTGCCGGGACCCCCGATGAATGTTTGGGGGGTTTGGCCCACCTCCCGGGGCGGAAAAGTGTCGTTTCAGCAACTCGAAAAAATGCGATTTCGCGACAGTGCCGGCACTGTCGAAACGGGTGAAAATCGACCCCTCGGAAAAGTTGGGTTTTTTGCCATCTTTGGGTCCTGCCGGGACCCCCGATGAATGTTTGGGGGGTTTGGCCCACCTCCCGGGGCGGAAAAGTGTCGTTTCAGCAACTCGAAAAAATGCGATTTCGCGACAGTGCCGGCACTGTCGAAACGGGTGAAAATCGACCCCTCGGAAAAGTTGGGTTTTTTGCCATCTTTGGGTCCTGCCGGGACCCCCGATGAATGTTTGGGGGGTTTGGCCCACCTCCCGGGGCGGAAAAGTGTCGTTTCAGCAACTCGAAAAAATGCGATTTCGCGACAGTGCCGGCACTGTCGAAACGGGTGAAAATCGACCCCTCGGAAAAGTTGGGTTTTTTGCCATCTTTGGGTCCTGCCGGGACCCCCGATGAATGTTTGGGGGGTTTGGCCCACCTCCCGGGGCGGAAAAGTGTCGTTTCAGCAACTCGAAAAAATGCGATTTCGCGACAGTGCCGGCACTGTCGAAACGGGTGAAAATCGACCCCTCGGAAAAGTTGGGTTTTTTGCCATCTTTGGGTCCTGCCGGGACCCCCGATGAATGTTTGGGGGGTTTGGCCCACCTCACGGGGCGGAAAAGTGTCGTTTCAGCAACTCGAAAAAATGCGATTTCGCGACAGTGCCGGCACTGTCGAAACGGGTGAAAATCGACCCCTCGGAAAAGTTGGGTTTTTTGCCATCTTTGGGTCCTGCCGGGACCCCCGATGAATGTTTGGGGGGTTTGGCCCACCTCCCGGGGCAGAAAAGTGTCGTTTCAGCAACTCGAAAAAATGCGATTTCGCGACAGTGCCGGCACTGTCGAAACGGGTGAAAATCGACCCCTCGGAAAAGTTGGGTTTTTTGCCATCTTTGGGTCCTGCCGGGACCCCCGATGAATGTTTGGGGGGTTTGGCCCACCTCCCGGGGCGGAAAAGTGTCGTTTCAGCAACTTGAAAAAATGCGATTTCGCGACAGTGCCGGCACTGTCGAAACGGGTGAAAATCGACCCCTCGGAAAAGTTGGGTTTTTTGCATCTTTGGGTCCTGCCGGGACCCCCGATGAATGTTTGGGGGGTTTGGTCCACCTCCCGGGGCGGAAAAGTGTCGTTTCAGCAACTCGAAAAAATGCGATTTCGCGACAGTCGAAACGGGTGAAAATCGACCCCTCGGAAAAGTTGGGTTTTTTGCCATCTTTGGGTCCTGCCGGGACCCCCGATGAATGTTTGGGGGGTTTGGCCCACCTCCCGGGGCGGAAAAGTGTCGTTTCAGCAACTTGAAAAAATGCGATTTCGCGACAGTGCCGGCACTGTCGAAACGGGTGAAAATCGACCCCTCGGAAAAGTTGGGTTTTTTGCCATCTTTGGGTCCTGCCGGGACCCCCGATGAATGTTTGGGGGGTTTGGCCCACCTCCCGGGGCGGAAAAGTGTCGTTTCAGCAACTCGAAAAAATGCGATTTCGCGACAGTGCCGGCACTGTCGAAACGGGTGAAAATCGACCCCTCGGAAAAGTTGGGTTTTTTGCCATCTTTGGGTCCTGCCGGGACCCCCGATGAATGTTTGGGGGGTTTGGCCCACCTCCCGGGGCGGAAAAGTGTGGTTTCAGCAACTTGAAAAAATGCGATTTCGCGACAGTGCCGGCACTGTCGAAACGGGTGAAAATCGACCCCTCGGAAAAGTTGGGTTTTTTGCCATCTTTGGGTCCTGCCGGGACCCCCGATGAATGTTTGGGGGGTTTGGCCCACCTCCCGGGGCGGAAAAGTGTCGTTTCAGCAACTGGAAAAAATGCGATTTCGCGACAGTGCCGGCACTGTCGAAACGGGTGAAAATCGACCCCTCGGAAAAGTTGGGTTTTTTTGCCATCTTTGGGTCCTGCCGGGACCCCCGATGAATGTTTGGGGGGTTTGGCCCACCTCCCGGGGCGGAAAAGTGTCGTTTCAGCAACTTGAAAAAATGCGATTTCGCGACAGTGCCGGCACTGTCGAAACGGGTGAAAATCGACCCCTCGGAAAAGTTGGGTTTTTTGCCATCTTTGGGTCCTGCCGGGACCCCCGATGAATGTTTGGGGGTTTGGCCCACCTCCCGGGGCGGAAAAGTGTCGTTTCAGCAACTCGAAAAAATGCGATTTCGCGACAGTGCCGGCACTGTCGAAACGGGTGAAAATCGACCCCTCGGAAAAGTTGGGTTTTTTGCCATCTTTGGGTCCTGCCGGGACCCCCGATGAATGTTTGGGGGGTTTGGCCCACCTCCCGGGGCGGAAAAGTGTCGTTTCAGCAACTTGAAAAAATGCGATTTCGCGACAGTGCCGGCACTGTCGAAACGGGTGAAAATCGACCCCTCGGAAAAGTTGGGTTTTTTGCCATCTTTGGGTCCTGCCGGGACCCCCGATGAATGTTTGGGGGGTTTGGCCCACCTCCTGGGGCGGAAAAGTGTTGTCTCAGCAACTCGAAAAAATGCGATTTCGCGACAGTGCCGGCACTGTCGAAACGGGTGAAAATCGACCCCTCGGAAAAGTTGGGTTTTTTTGCCATCTTTGGGTCCTGCCGGGACCCCCGATGAATGTTTGGGGGTTTGGCCCACCTCCCGGGGCGGAAAAGTGTCGTTTCAGCAACTCGAAAAATGCGATTTCGCGACAGTGCCGGCACTGTCGAAACGGGTGAAAATCGACCCCTCGGAAAAGTTGGGTTTTTTGCCATCTTTGGGTCCTGCCGGGACCCCCGATGAATGTTTGGGGGGTTTGGCCCACCTCCCGGGGCGGAAAAGTGTCGTTTCAGCAACTCGAAAAAATGCGATTTCGCGACAGTGCCGGCACTGTCGAAACGGGTGAAAATCGACCCCTCGGAAAAGTTGGGTTTTTTGCCATCTTTGGGTCCTGCCGGGACCCCCGATGAATGTTTGGGGGGTTTGGCCCACCTCCCGGGGCGGAAAAGTGTCGTTTCAGCAACTCGAAAAAATGCGATTTCGCGACAGTGCCGGCACTGTCGAAACGGGTGAAAATCGACCCCTCGGAAAAGTTGGGTTTTTTGCCATCTTTGGGTCCTGCCGGGACCCCCGATGAATGTTTGGGGGGTTTGGCCCACCTCCCGGGGCGGAAAAGTGTCGTTTCAGCAACTTGAAAAAATGCGATTTCGCGACAGTGCCGGCACTGTCGAAACGGGTGAAAATCGACCCCTCGGAAAAGTTGGGTTTTTTGCCATCTTTGGGTCCTGCCGGGACCCCCGATGAATGTTTGGGGGGTTTGGCCCACCTCCCGGGGCGGAAAAGTGTCGTTTCAGCAACTTGAAAAAATGCAATTTCGCGACAGTGCCGGCACTGTCGAAACGGGGTGAAAATCGACCCCTCGGAAAAGTTGGGTTTTTTGCCATCTTTGGGTCCTGCCGGGACCCCCGATGAATGTTTGGGGGGTTTGGCACCTCCCGGGGCGGAAAAGTGTCGTTTCAGCAACTCGAAAAAATGCGATTTCGCGACAGTGCCGGCACTGTCGAAACGGGTGAAAATCGACCCCTCGGAAAAGTTGGGTTTTTTGCCATCTTTGGGTCCTGCCGGGACCCCCGATGAATGTTTGGGGGGTTTGGCCCACCTCCCGGGGCGGAAAAGTGTCGTTTCAGCAACGCGAAAAATGCGATTTCGCGACAGTGCCGGCACTGTCGAAACGGGTGAAAATCGACCCCTCGGAAAAGTTGGGTTTTTTGCCATCTTTGGGTCCTGCCGGGACCCCCGATGAATGTTTGGGGGGTTTGGCCCACCTCCCGGGGCGGAAAAGTGTCGTTTCAGCAACTTGAAAAAATGCGATTTCGCGACAGTGCCGGCACTGTCGAAACGGGTGAAAATCGACCCCTCGGAAAAGTTGGGTTTTTTGCCATCTTTGGGTCCTGCCGGGACCCCCGATGAATGTTTGGGGGGTTTGGCCCACCTCCCGGGGCGGAAAAGTGTCGTTTCAGCAACTGGAAAAAATGCGATTTCGCGACAGTGCCGGCACTGTCGAAACGGGTGAAAATCGACCCCTCGGAAAAGTTGGGTTTTTTGCCATCTTTGGGTCCTGCCGGGACCCCCGATGAATGTTTGGGGGGTTTGGCCCACCTCCCGGGGCGGAAAAGTGTCGTTTCAGCAACTCGAAAAAATGCGATTTCGCGACAGTGCCGGCACTGTCGAAACGGGTGAAAATCGACCCCTCGGAAAAGTTGGGTTTTTTGCCATCTTTGGGTCCTGCCGGGACCCCCGATGAATGTTTGGGGGTTTGGCCCACCTCCCGGGGCGGAAAAGTGTCGTTTCAGCAACTCGAAAAAATGCGATTTCGCGACAGTGCCGGCACTGTCGAAACGGGTGAAAATCGACCCCCTCGGAAAAGTTGGGTTTTTTGCCATCTTTGGGTCCTGCCGGGACCCCCGATGAATGTTTGGGGGGTTTGGCCCACCTCCCGGGCGGAAAAGTGTCGTTTCAGCAACTGGAAAAAATGCGATTTCGCGACAGTGCCGGCACTGTCGAAACGGGTGAAAATCGACCCCTCGGAAAAGTTGGGTTTTTTGCCATCTTTGGGTCCTGCCGGGACCCCCGATGAATGTTTGGGGGTTTGGCCCACCTCCCGGGGCGGAAAAGTGTCGTTTCAGCAACTCGAAAAAATGCGATTTCGCGACAGTGCCGGCACTGTCGAAACGGGTGAAAATCGACCCCTCGGAAAAGTTGGGTTTTTTGCCATCTTTGGGTCCTGCCGGGACCCCCGATGAATGTTTGGGGGGTTTGGCCCACCTCCCGGGGCGGAAAAGTGTCGTTTCAGCAACTGGAAAAAATGCGATTTCGCGACAGTGCCGGCACTGTCGAAACGGGTGAAAATCGACCCCTCGGAAAAGTTGGGTTTTTTGCCATCTTTGGGTCCTGCCGGGACCCCCGATGAATGTTTGGGGGGTTTGGCCCACCTCCCGGGGCGGAAAAGTGTCGTTTCAGCAACTGGAAAAAATGCGATTTCGCGACAGTGCCGGCACTGTCGAAACGGGTGAAAATCGACCCCTCGGAAAAGTTGGGTTTTTTGCCATCTTTGGGTCCTGCCGGGACCCCCGATGAATGTTTGGGGGGTTTGGCCCACCTCCCGGGGCGGAAAAGTGTCGTTTCAGCAACTCGAAAAAATGCGATTTCGCGACAGTGCCGGCACTGTCGAAACGGGTGAAAATCGACCCCTCGGAAAAGTTGGGTTTTTTGCCATCTTTGGGTCCTGCCGGGACCCCCGATGAATGTTTGGGGGGTTTGGCCCACCTCCCGGGGCGGAAAAGTGTCGTTTCAGCAACTCGAAAAAAATGCGATTTCGCGACAGTGCCGGCACTGTCGAAACGGGTGAAATCGACCCCTCGGAAAAGTTGGGTTTTTTGCCATCTTTGGGTCCTGCCGGGACCCCCGATGAATGTTTGGGGGGTTTGGCCCACCTCCCGGGGCGGAAAAGTGTCGTTTCAGCAACTCGAAAAAATGCGATTTCGCGACAGTGCCGGCCGGCACTGTCGAAACGGGTGAAAATCGACCCCTCGGAAAAGTTGGGTTTTTTGCCATCTTTGGGTCCTGCCGGGACCCCCGATGAATGTTTGGGGGGTTTGGCCCACCTCCCGGGGCGGAAAAGTGTCGTTTCAGCAACTTGAAAAAATGCGATTTCGCGACAGTGCCGGCACTGTCGAAACGGGTGAAAATCGACCCCTCGGAAAAGTTGGGTTTTTTGCCATCTTTGGGTCCTGCCGGGACCCCCGATGAATGTTTGGGGGGTTTGGCCCACCTCCCGGGGCGGAAAAGTGTCGTTTCAGCAACTTGAAAAAATGCGATTTCGCGACAGTGCCGGCACTGTCGAAACGGGTGAAAATCGACCCCTCGGAAAAGTTGGGTTTTTTGCCATCTTTGGGTCCTGCCGGGACCCCCGATGAATGTTTGGGGGGTTTGGCCCACCTCCCGGGGCGGAAAAGTGTCGTTTCAGCAACTGGAAAAAATGCGATTTCGCGACAGTGCCGGCACTGTCGAAACGGGTGAAAATCGACCCCTCGGAAAAGTAAGGTTTTTTGCCATCTTTGGGTCCTGCCGGGACCCCCGATGAATGTTTGGGGGGTTTGGCCCACCTCCCGGGGCGGAAAAGTGTCGTTTCAGCAACTCGAAAAAATGCGATTTCGCGACAGTGCCGGCACTGTCGAAACGGGTGAAAATCGACCCCTCGGAAAAGTTGGGTTTTTTGCCATCTTTGGGTCCTGCCGGGACCCCCGATGAATGTTTGGGGGGTTTGGCCCACCTCCCGGGGCGGAAAAGTGTCGTTTCAGCAACTCGAAAAAATGCGATTTCGCGACAGTGCCGGCACTGTCGAAACGGGTGAAAATCGACCCCTCGGAAAAGTTGGGTTTTTTGCCATCTTTGGGTCCTGCCGGGACCCCCGATGAATGTTTGGGGGGTTTGGCCCACCTCCCGGGGCGGAAAAGTGTCGTTTCAGCAACACTTGGCACTGTCGAAACGGGTGAAAATCGACCCCTCGGAAAAGTTGGGTTTTTTGCCATCTTTGGGTCCTGCCGGGACCCCCGATGAATGTTTGGGGGGTTTGGCCCACCTCCCGGGGCGGAAAAGTGTCGTTTCAGCAACTGGAAAAAATGCGATTTCGCGACAGTGCCGGCACTGTCGAAACGGGTGAAAATCGACCCCTCGGAAAAGTTGGGTTTTTTGCCATCTTTGGGTCCTGCCGGGACCCCCGATGAATGTTTGGGGGGTTTGGCCCACCTCCCGGGGCGGAAAAGTGTCGTTTCAGCAACTTGAAAAAATGCGATTTCGCGACAGTGCCGGCACTGTCGAAACGGGTGAAAATCGACCCCTCGGAAAAGTTGGGTTTTTTGCCATCTTTGGGTCCTGCCGGGACCCCCGATGAATGTTTGGGGGGTTTGGCCCACCTCCCGGGGCGGAAAAGTGTCGTTTCAGCAACTCGAAAAAATGCGATTTCGCGACAGTGCCGGCACTGTCGAAACGGGTGAAAATCGACCCCTCGGAAAAGTTGGGTTTTTTGCCATCTTTGGGTCCTGCCGGGACCCCCGATGAATGTTTGGGGGGTTTGGCCCACCTCCCGGGGCGGAAAAGTGTCGTTTCAGCAACTCGAAAAAATGCGATTTCGCGACAGTGCCGGCACTGTCGAAACGGGTGAAAATCGACCCCTCGGAAAAGTTGGGTTTTTTGCCATCTTTGGGTCCTGCCGGGACCCCCGATGGAATGTTTGGGGGGTTTGGCCCACCTCCCGGGGCGGAAAAGTGTCGTTTCAGCAACTTGAAAAAATGCGATTTCGCGACAGTGTCGGCACTGTCGAAACGGGTGAAAATCGACCCCTCGGAAAAGTTGGGTTTTTTGCCATCTTTGGGTCCTGCCGGGACCCCCGATGAATGTTTGGGGGGTTTGGCCCACCTCCCGGGGCGGAAAAGTGTCGTTTCAGCAACTCGAAAAAATGCGATTTCGCGACAGTGCCGGCACTGTCGAAACGGGTGAAAATCGACCCCTCGGAAAAGTTGGGTTTTTTTGCCATCTTTGGGTCCTGCCGGGACCCCCGATGAATGTTTGGGGGGTTTGGCCCACCTCCCGGGGCGGAAAAGTGTCGTTTCAGCAACTCGAAAAAATGCGATTTCGCGACAGTGCCGGCACTGTCGAAACGGGTGAAAATCGACCCCTCGGAAAAGTTGGGTTTTTTGCCATCTTTGGGTCCTGCCGGGACCCCCGATGAATGTTTGGGGGGTTTGGCCCACCTCCCGGGCGGAAAAGTGTCGTTTCAGCAACTGGAAAAAATGCGATTTCGCGACAGTGCCGGCACTGTCGAAACGGGTGAAAATCGACCCCTCGGAAAAGTTGGGTTTTTTGCCATCTTTGGGTCCTGCCGGGACCCCCGATGAATGTTTGGGGGGTTTGGCCCACCTCCCGGGGCGGAAAAGTGTCGTTTCAGCAACTTGAAAAAATGCGATTTCGCGACAGTGCCGGCACTGTCGAAACGGGTGAAAATCGACCCCTCGGAAAAGTTGGGTTTTTTGCCATCTTTGGGTCCTGCCGGGACCCCCGATGAATGTTTGGGGGGTTTGGCCCACCTCCCGGGGCGGAAAAGTGTCGTTTCAGCAACTTGAAAAAATGCGATTTCGCGACAGTGCCGGCACTGTCGAAACGGGTGAAAATCGACCCCTCGGAAAAGTTGGGTTTTTTGCCATCTTTGGGTCCTGCCGGGACCCCCGATGAATGTTTGGGGGGTTTGGCCCACCTCCCGGGGCGGAAAAGTGTCGTTTCAGCAACTTGAAAAAATGCGATTTCGCGACAGTGCCGGCACTGTCGAAACGGGTGAAAATCGACCCCTCGGAAAAGTTGGGTTTTTTGCCATCTTTGGGTCCTGCCGGGACCCCGATGAATGTTTGGGGGGGTTTGGCCCACCTCCCGGGGCGGAAAAGTGTCGTTTCAGCAACTTGAAAAAATGCGATTTCGCGACAGTGCCGGCACTGTCGAAACGGGTGAAAATCGACCCCTCGGAAAAGTTGGGTTTTTTGCCATCTTTGGGTCCTGCCGGGACCCCCGATGAATGTTTGGGGGGTTTGGCCCACCTCCCGGGGCAGAAAAGTGTCGTTTCAGCAACTCGAAAAAATGCGATTTCGCGACAGTGCCGGCACTGTCGAAACGGGTGAAAATCGACCCCTCGGAAAAGTTGGGTTTTTTGCCATCTTTGGGTCCTGCCGGGACCCCCGATGAATGTTTGGGGGGTTTGGCCCACCTCCCGGGGCGGAAAAGTGTCGTTTCAGCAACTCGAAAAAATGCGATTTCGCGACAGTGCCGGCACTGTCGAAACGGGTGAAAATCGACCCCTCGGAAAAGTTGGGTTTTTTGCCATCTTTGGGTCCTGCCGGGACCCCCGATGAATGTTTGGGGGGTTTGGCCCACCTCCCGGGGCGGAAAAGTGTCGTTTCAGCAACTCGAAAAAATGCGATTTCGCGACAGTGCCGGCACTGTCGAAACGGGTGAAAATCGACCCCTCGGAAAAGTTGGGTTTTTTGCCATCTTTGGGTCCTGCCGGGACCCCCGATGAATGTTTGGGGGGTTTGGCCCACCTCCCGGGGCGGAAAAGTGTCGTTTCAGCAACTCGAAAAAATGCGATTTCGCGACAGTGCCGGCACTGTCGAAACGGGTGAAAATCGACCCCTCGGAAAAGTTGGGTTTTTTGCCATCTTTGGGTCCTGCCGGGACCCCCGATGAATGTTTGGGGGGTTTGGCCCACCTCCCGGGGCGGAAAAGTGTCGTTTCAGCAACTCGAAAAAATGCGATTTCGCGACAGTGCCGGCACTGTCGAAACGGGTGAAAATCGACCCCTCGGAAAAGTTGGGTTTTTTGCCATCTTTGGGTCCTGCCGGGACCCCCGATGAATGTTTGGGGGGTTTGGCCCACCTCCCGGGGCGGAAAAGTGTCGTTTCAGCAACTCGAAAAAATGCGATTTCGCGACAGTGCCGGCACTGTCGAAACGGGTGAAAATCGACCCCCTCGGAAAAGTTGGGTTTTTGCCATCTTTGGGTCCTGCCGGGACCCCCGATGAATGTTTGGGGGGTTTGGCCCACCTCACGGGGCGGAAAAGTGTCGTTTCAGCAACTCGAAAAAATGCGATTTCGCGACAGTGCCGGCACTGTCGAAACGGGTGAAAATCGACCCCTCGGAAAAGTTGGGTTTTTTGCCATCTTTGGGTCCTGCCGGGACCCCCGATGAATGTTTGGGGGTTTGGCCCACCTCCCGGGGCAGAAAAGTGTCGTTTCAGCAACTCGAAAAAATGCGATTTCGCGACAGTGCCGGCACTGTCGAAACGGGTGAAAATCGACCCCTCGGAAAAGTTGGGTTTTTTGCCATCTTTGGGTCCTGCCGGGACCCCCGATGAATGTTTGGGGGGTTTGGCCCACCTCCCGGGGCGGAAAAGTGTCGTTTCAGCAACTTGAAAAATGCGATTTCGCGACAGTGCCGGCACTGTCGAAACGGGTGAAAATCGACCCCTCGGAAAAGTTGGGTTTTTTGCATCTTTGGTCCTGCCGGGACCCCCGATGAATGTTTGGGGGTTTGGTCCACCTCCCGGGGCGGAAAAGTGTCGTTTCAGCAACTCGAAAAAATGCGATTTCGCGACAGTCGAAACGGGTGAAAATCGACCCCTCGGAAAAGTTGGGTTTTTGCCATCTTTGGGTCCTGCCGGGACCCCCGATGAATGTTTGGGGGGTTTGGCCCACCTCCCGGGGCGGAAAAGTGTCGTTTCAGCAACTTGAAAAAATGCGATTTCGCGACAGTGCCGGCACTGTCGAAACGGGTGAAAATCGACCCCTCGGAAAAGTTGGGTTTTTTGCCATCTTTGGGTCCTGCCGGGACCCCCGATGAATGTTTGGGGGGTTTGGCCCACCTCCCGGGGCGGAAAAGTGTCGTTTCAGCAACTCGAAAAAATGCGATTTCGCGACAGTGCCGGCACTGTCGAAACGGGTGAAAATCGACCCCTCGGAAAAGTTGGGTTTTTTGCCATCTTTGGGTCCTGCCGGGACCCCCGATGAATGTTTGGGGGGTTTGGCCCACCTCCCGGGGCGGAAAAGTGTCGTTTCAGCAACTTGAAAAAATGCGATTTCGCGACAGTGCCGGCACTGTCGAAACGGGTGAAAATCGACCCCTCGGAAAAGTTGGGTTTTTTGCCATCTTTGGGTCCTGCCGGGACCCCCGATGAATGTTTGGGGGGTTTGGCCCACCTCCCGGGGCGGAAAAGTGTCGTTTCAGCAACTGGAAAAAATGCGATTTCGCGACAGTGCCGGCACTGTCGCGAAATCGCATTTTTTCCAGTTGCTGAAACGACACTTTTCCGCCCCGGGAGGTGGGCCAAACCCCCCAAACATTCATCGGGGGTCCCGGCAGGACCCAAAGATGGCAAAAAACCCAACTTTTCCGAGGGGTCGATTTTCACCCGTTTCGACAGTGCCGGCACTGTCGCGAAATCGCATTTTTTCAAGTTGCTGAAACGACACTTTTCCGCCCCGGGAGGTGGGCCAAACCCCCAAACATTCATCGGGGGTCCCGGCAGGACCCAAAGATGGCAAAAAACCCAACTTTTCCGAGGGGTCGATTTTCACCCGTTTCGACAGTGCCGGCACTGTCGCGAAATCGCATTTTTTCGAGTTGCTGAAACGACACTTTTCCGCCCCGGGAGGTGGGCCAAACCCCCCAAACATTCATCGGGGGTCCCGGCAGGACCCAAAGATGGCAAAAAACCCAACTTTTCCGAGGGGTCGATTTTCACCCGTTTCGACAGTGCCGGCACTGTCGCGAAATCGCATTTTTTCAAGTTGCTGAAACGACACTTTTCCGCCCCGGGAGGTGGGCCAAACCCCCCAAACATTCATCGGGGGTCCCGGCAGGACCCAAAGATGGCAAAAAACCCAACTTTTCCGAGGGGTCGATTTTCACCCGTTTCGACTGTCGCGAAATCGCATTTTTTCGAGTTGCTGAAACGACACTTTTCCGCCCCGGGAGGTGGACCAAACCCCCCAAACATTCATCGGGGGTCCCGGCAGGACCCAAAGATGCAAAAAACCCAACTTTTCCGAGGGGTCGATTTTCACCCGTTTCGACAGTGCCGGCACTGTCGCGAAATCGCATTTTTTCAAGTTGCTGAAACGACACTTTTCCGCCCCGGGAGGTGGGCCAAACCCCCCAAACATTCATCGGGGGGTCCCGGCAGGACCCAAAGATGGCAAAAAACCCAACTTTTCCGAGGGGTCGATTTTCACCCGTTTCGACAGTGCCGGCACTGTCGCGAAATCGCATTTTTTCGAGTTGCTGAAACGACACTTTTCTGCCCCGGGAGGTGGGCCAAACCCCCCAAACATTCATCGGGGGTCCCGGCAGGACCCAAAGATGGCAAAAAACCCAACTTTTCCGAGGGGTCGATTTTCACCCGTTTCGACAGTGCCGGCACTGTCGCGAAATCGCATTTTTTCGAGTTGCTGAAACGACACTTTTCCGCCCCGTGAGGTGGGCCAAACCCCCCAAACATTCATCGGGGGTCCCGGGCAGGACCCAAAGATGGCAAAAAACCCAACTTTTCCGAGGGGTCGATTTTCACCCGTTTCGACAGTGCCGGCACTGTCGCGAAATCGCATTTTTTCGAGTTGCTGAAACGACACTTTTCCGCCCCGGGAGGTGGGCCAAACCCCCCAAACATTCATCGGGGGTCCCGGCAGGACCCAAAGATGGCAAAAAACCCAACTTTTCCGAGGGGTCGATTTTCACCCGTTTCGACAGTGCCGGCACTGTCGCGAAATCGCATTTTTTCGAGTTGCTGAAACGACACTTTTCCGCCCCGGGAGGTGGGCCAAACCCCCCAAACATTCATCGGGGGTCCCGGCAGGACCCAAAGATGGCAAAAAACCCAACTTTTCCGAGGGGTCGATTTTCACCCGTTTCGACAGTGCCGGCACTGTCGCGAAATCGCATTTTTTCGAGTTGCTGAAACGACACTTTTCCGCCCCGGGAGGTGGGCCAAACCCCCCAAACATTCATCGGGGGTCCCGGCAGGACCCAAAGATGGCAAAAAACCCAACTTTTCCGAGGGGTCGATTTTCACCCGTTTCGACAGTGCCGGCACTGTCGCGAAATCGCATTTTTTCGAGTTGCTGAAACGACAACTTTTCCGCCCCGGGAGGTGGGCCAAACCCCCAAAACATTCATCGGGGGTCCCGGCAGGACCCAAAGATGGCAAAAAACCCAACTTTTCCGAGGGGTCGATTTTCACCCGTTTCGACAGTGCCGGCACTGTCGCGAAATCGCATTTTTTCGAGTTGCTGAAACGACACTTTTCCGCCCGGGAGGTGGGCCAAACCCCCCAAACATTCATCGGGGGTCCCGGCAGGACCCAAAGATGGCAAAAAACCCAACTTTTCCGAGGGGTCGATTTTCACCCGTTTCGACAGTGCCGGCACTGTTCGCGAAATCGCATTTTTTCGAGTTGCTGAAACGACACTTTTCTGCCCCGGGAGGTGGGCCAAACCCCCCAAACATTCATCGGGGGTCCCGGCAGGACCCAAAGATGGCAAAAAACCAACTTTTCCGAGGGGTCGATTTTCACCCGTTTCGACAGTGCCGGCACTGTCGCGAAATCGCATTTTTTCAAGTTGCTGAAACGACACTTTTCCGCACCGGGAGGTGGGCCAAACCCCCCAAACATTCATCGGGGGTCCCGGCAGGACCCAAAGATGGCAAAAAACCCAACTTTTCCGAGGGGTCGATTTTCACCCGTTTCGACAGTGCCGGCACTGTCGCGAAATCGCATTTTTTCAAGTTGCTGAAACGACACTTTTCCGCCCCGGGAGGTGGGCCAAACCCCCCAAACATTCATCGGGGGTCCCGGCAGGACCCAAAGATGGCAAAAAACCCAACTTTTCCGAGGGGTCGATTTTCACCCGTTTCGACAGTGCCGGCACTGTCGCGAAATCGCATTTTTTCAAGTTGCTGAAACGACACTTTTCCGCCCCGGGAGGTGGGCCAAACCCCCCAAACATTCATCGGGGGTCCCGGCAGGACCCAAAGATGGCAAAAAACCCAACTTTTCCGAGGGGTCGATTTTCACCCGTTTCGACAGTGCCGGCACTGTCGCGAAATCGCATTTTTTCAAGTTGCTGAAACGACACTTTTCCGCCCCGGGAGGTGGGCCAAACCCCCCAAACATTCATCGGGGGTCCCGGCAGGACCCAAAGATGGCAAAAAACCCAACTTTTCCGAGGGGTCGATTTTCACCCGTTTCGACAGTGCCGGCACTGTCGCGAAATCGCATTTTTTCCAGTTGCTGAAACGACACTTTTCCGCCCCGGGAGGTGGGCCAAACCCCCCAAACATTCATCGGGGGTCCCGGCAGGACCCAAAGATGGCAAAAAACCCAACTTTTCCGAGGGGTCGATTTTCACCCGTTTCGACAGTGCCGGCACTGTCGCGAAATCGCATTTTTTCGAGTTGCTGAAACGACACTTTTCCGCCCCGGGAGGTGGGCCAAACCCCCCAAACATTCATCGGGGGTCCCGGCAGGACCCAAAGATGGCAAAAAACCCAACTTTTCCGAGGGGTCGATTTTCACCCGTTTCGACAGTGCCGGCACTGTCGCGAAATCGCATTTTTTCGAGTTGCTGAAACGACACTTTTCCGCCCCGGGAGGTGGGCCAAACCCCCAAACATTCATCGGGTGGTCCCGGCAGGACCCAAAGATGGCAAAAAACCCAACTTTTCGAGGGGGTCGATTTCACCCGTTTCGACAGTGCCGACACTGTCGCGAAATCGCATTTTTTCAAGTTGCTGAAACGACACTTTTCCGCCCCGGGAGGTGGGCCAAACCCCCCAAACATTCATCGGGGGTCCCGGCAGGACCCAAAGATGGCAAAAAACCCAACTTTTCCGAGGGGTCGATTTTCACCCGTTTCGACAGTGCCGGCACTGTCGCGAAATCGCATTTTTTCGAGTTGCTGAAACGACACTTTTCCGCCCCGGGAGGTGGGCCAAACCCCCCAAACATTCATCGGGGGTCCCGGCAGGACCCAAAGATGGCAAAAAACCCAACTTTTCCGAGGGGTCGATTTTCACCCGTTTCGACAGTGCCGGCACTGTCGCGAAATCGCATTTTTTCGAGTTGCTGAAACGACACTTTTCCGCCCCGGGAGGTGGGCCAAACCCCCCAAACATTCATCGCGGGGGTCCCGGCAGGACCCAAAGATGGCAAAAAACCCAACTTTTCCGAGGGGTCGATTTTCACCCGTTTCGACAGTGCCGGCACTGTCGCGAAATCGCATTTTTTCAAGTTGCTGAAACGACACTTTTCCGCCCCGGGAGGTGGGCCAAACCCCCCAAACATTCATCGGGGGTCCCGGCAGGACCCAAAGATGGCAAAAAACCCAACTTTTCCGAGGGGTCGATTTTCACCCGTTTCGACAGTGCCGGCACTGTCGCGAAATCGCATTTTTTCCAGTTGCTGAAACGACACTTTTCCGCCCCGGGAGGTGGGCCAAACCCCCCAAACATTCATCGGGGGGTCCCGGCAGGACCCAAAGATGGCAAAAAACCCAACTTTTCCGAGGGGTCGATTTTCACCCGTTTCGACAGTGCCAAGTGTTGCTGAAACGACACTTTTCCGCCCGGGAGGTGGGCCAAACCCCCCAAACATTCATCGGGGGTCCCGGCAGGACCCAAAGATGGCAAAAAACCCAACTTTTCCGAGGGGTCGATTTTCACCCGTTTCGACAGTGCCGGCACTGTCGCGAAATCGCATTTTTTCGAGTTGCTGAAACGACACTTTTCCGCCCCGGGAGGTGGGCCAAACCCCCCAAACATTCATCGGGGGTCCCGGCAGGACCCAAAGATGGCAAAAAACCCAACTTTTCCGAGGGGTCGATTTTCACCCGTTTCGACAGTGCCGGCACTGTCGCGAAATCGCATTTTTTCGAGTTGCTGAAACGACACTTTTCCGCCCCGGGAGGTGGGCCAAACCCCCCAAACATTCATCGGGGGTCCCGGCAGGACCCAAAGATGGCAAAAAACCTTACTTTCCGAGGGGTCGATTTTCACCCGTTTCGACAGTGCCGGCACTGTCGCGAAATCGCATTTTTTCCAGTTGCTGAAACGACACTTTTCCGCCCCGGGAGGTGGGCCAAACCCCCCAAACATTCATCGGGGGTCCCGGCAGGACCCAAAGATGGCAAAAAACCAACTTTTCCGAGGGGTCCGATTTTCACCCGTTTCGACAGTGCCGGCACTGTCGCGAAATCGCATTTTTTCAAGTTGCTGAAACGACACTTTTCCGCCCCGGGAGGTGGGCCAAACCCCCCAAACATTCATCGGGGGTCCCGGCAGGACCCAAAGATGGCAAAAAACCCAACTTTTCCGAGGGGTCGATTTTCACCCGTTTCGACAGTGCCGGCACTGTCGCGAAATCGCATTTTTTCAAGTTGCTGAAACGACACTTTTCCGCCCCGGGAGGTGGGCCAAACCCCCCAAACATTCATCGGGGGGTCCCGGCAGGACCCAAAGATGGCAAAAAACCCAACTTTTCCGAGGGGTCGATTTTCACCCGTTTCGACAGTGCCGGCCGGCACTGTCGCGAAATCGCATTTTTTCGAGTTGCTGAAACGACACTTTTCCGCCCCGGGAGGTGGGCCAAACCCCCCAAACATTCATCGGGGGGTCCCGGCAGGACCCAAAGATGGCAAAAAACCCAACTTTTCCGAGGGGTCGATTTTCACCCGTTTCGACAGTGCCGGCACTGTCGCGAAATCGCATTTTTTCGAGTTGCTGAAACGACACTTTTCCGCCCCGGGAGGTGGGCCAAACCCCCCAAACATTCATCGGGGGTCCCGGCAGGACCCAAAGATGGCAAAAAACCCAACTTTTCCGAGGGGTCGATTTTCACCCGTTTCGACAGTGCCGGCACTGTCGCGAAATCGCATTTTTTCGAGTTGCTGAAACGACACTTTTCCGCCCCGGGAGGTGGGCCAAACCCCCCAAACATTCATCGGGGGGTCCCGGCAGGACCCAAAGATGGCAAAAAACCCAACTTTTCCGAGGGGTCGATTTTCACCCGTTTCGACAGTGCCGGCACTGTCGCGAAATCGCATTTTTTCCAGTTGCTGAAACGACACTTTTCCGCCCCGGGAGGTGGGCCAAACCCCCCAAACATTCATCGGGGGTCCCGGCAGGACCCAAAGATGGCAAAAAACCCAACTTTTCCGAGGGGTCGATTTTCACCCGTTTCGACAGTGCCGGCACTGTCGCGAAATCGCATTTTTTCCAGTTGCTGAAACGACACTTTTCCGCCCCGGGAGGTGGGCCAAACCCCCCAAACATTCATCGGGGGTCCCGGCAGGACCCAAAGATGGCAAAAAACCCAACTTTTCCGAGGGGTCGATTTTCACCCGTTTCGACAGTGCCGGCACTGTCGCGAAATCGCATTTTTTCGAGTTGCTGAAACGACACTTTTCCGCCCCGGGAGGTGGGCCAAACCCCCCAAACATTCATCGGGGGTCCCGGCAGGACCCAAAGATGGCAAAAAACCCAACTTTTCCGAGGGGTCGATTTTCACCCGTTTCGACAGTGCCGGCACTGTCGCGAAATCGCATTTTTTCCAGTTGCTGAAACGACACTTTTCCGCCCCGGGAGGTGGGCCAAACCCCCCAAACATTCATCGGGGGTCCCGGCAGGACCCAAAGATGGCAAAAAAACCCAACTTTTCCGAGGGGTCGATTTTCACCCGTTTCGACAGTGCCGGCACTGTCGCGAAATCGCATTTTTTCGAGTTGCTGAAACGACACTTTCCGCCCCGGGAGGTGGGCCAAACCCCCCAAACATTCATCGGGGGTCCCGGCAGGACCAAAGATGGCAAAAAACCCAACTTTTCCGAGGGGTCGATTTTCACCCGTTTCGACAGTGCCGGCACTGTCGCGAAATCGCATTTTTTCGAGTTGCTGAAACGACACTTTTCCGCCCCGGGAGGTGGGCCAAACCCCCCAAACATTCATCGGGGGTCCGGCAGGACCCAAAGATGGCAAAAAACCCAACTTTTCCGAGGGGTCGATTTTCACCCGTTTCGACAGTGCCGGCACTGTCGCGAAATCGCATTTTTTCCAGTTGCTGAAACGACACTTTTCCGCCCCGGGAGGTGGGCCAAACCCCCCAAACATTCATCGGGGGTCCCGGCAGGACCCAAAGATGGCAAAAAACCCAACTTTTCCGAGGGGTCGATTTTCACCCGTTTCGACAGTGCCGGCACTGTCGCGAAATCGCATTTTTTCAAGTTGCTGAAACGACACTTTTCCGCCCCGGGAGGTGGGCCAAACCCCCAAACATTCATCGGGGGTCCCGGCAGGACCCAAAGATGGCAAAAAACCCAACTTTTCCGAGGGGTCGATTTTCACCCGTTTCGACAGTGCCGGCACTGTCGCGAAATCGCATTTTTTCGCGTTGCTGAAACGACACTTTTCCGCCCCGGGAGGTGGGCCAAACCCCCCAAACATTCATCGGGGGTCCCGGCAGGACCCAAAGATGGCAAAAAACCCAACTTTTCCGAGGGGGTCGATTTTCACCCGTTTCGACAGTGCCGGCACTGTCGCGAAATCGCATTTTTTCGAGTTGCTGAAACGACACTTTTCCGCCCCGGGAGGTGGGCCAAACCCCCCAAACATTCATCGGGGGTCCCGGCAGGACCCAAAGATGGCAAAAAACCCAACTTTTCCGAGGGGTCGATTTTCACCCGTTTCGACAGTGCCGGCACTGTCGCGAAATTGCATTTTTTCAAGTTGCTGAAACGACACTTTTCCGCCCCGGGAGGTGGGCCAAACCCCCCAAACATTCATCGGGGGTCCCGGCAGGACCCAAAGATGGCAAAAAACCCAACTTTCCGAGGGGTCGATTTTCACCCGTTTCGACAGTGCCGGCACTGTCGCGAAATCGCATTTTTTCAAGTTGCTGAAACGACACTTTTCCGCCCCGGGAGGTGGGCCAAACCCCCCAAACATTCATCGGGGGTCCCGGCAGGACCCAAAGATGGCAAAAAACCCAACTTTTCCGAGGGGTCGATTTTCACCCGTTTCGACAGTGCCGGCACTGTCGCGAAATCGCATTTTTTCGAGTTGCTGAAACGACACTTTTCCGCCCCGGGAGGTGGGCCAAACCCCCCAAACATTCATCGGGGGTCCCGGCAGGACCCAAAGATGGCAAAAAACCCAACTTTTCCGAGGGGTCGATTTTCACCCGTTTCGACAGTGCCGGCACTGTCGCGAAATCGCATTTTTCGAGTTGCTGAAACGACACTTTTCCGCCCGGGAGGTGGGCCAAACCCCCCAAACATTCATCGGGGGTCCCGGCAGGACCCAAAGATGGCAAAAAACCCAACTTTTCCGAGGGGTCGATTTTCACCCGTTTCGACAGTGCCGGCACTGTCGCGAAATCGCATTTTTTCGAGTTGCTGAAACGACACTTTCCGCCCCGGGAGGTGGGCCAAACCCCCCAAACATTCATCGGGGGTCCCGGCAGGACCCAAAGATGGCAAAAAACCAACTTTTCCGAGGGGTCGATTTTCACCCGTTTCGACAGTGCCGGCACTGTCGCGAAATCGCATTTTTTTCGAGTTGCTGAGACAACACTTTTCCGCCCCAGGAGGTGGGCCAAACCCCCCAAACATTCATCGGGGGTCCCGGCAGGACCCAAAGATGGCAAAAAACCCAACTTTTCCGAGGGGTCGATTTTCACCCGTTTCGACAGTGCGGCACTGTCGCGAAATCGCATTTTTTCAAGTTGCTGAAACGACACTTTTCCGCCCCGGGAGGTGGGCCAAACCCCCCAAACATTCATCGGGGGTCCCGGCAGGACCCAAAGATGGCAAAAAACCCAACTTTCCGAGGGGTCGATTTTCACCCGTTTCGACAGTGCCGGCACTGTCGCGAAATCGCATTTTTTTCGAGTTGCTGAAACGACACTTTTCCGCCCCGGGAGGTGGGCCAAACCCCCCAAACATTCATCGGGGGGTCCCGGCAGGACCCAAAGATGGCAAAAAACCCAACTTTTCCGAGGGGTCGATTTTCACCCGTTTCGACAGTGCCGGCACTGTCGCGAAATCGCATTTTTTCAAGTTGCTGAAACGACACTTTTCCGCCCCGGGAGGTGGGCCAAACCCCCCAAACATTCATCGGGGGTCCGGCAGGACCCAAAGATGGCAAAAAACCCAACTTTTCCGAGGGGTCGATTTTCACCCGTTTCGACAGTGCCGGCACTGTCGCGAAATCGCATTTTTTCCAGTTGCTGAAACGACACTTTTCCGCCCCGGGAGGTGGGCCAAACCCCCCAAACATTCATCGGGGGTCCCGGCAGGACCCAAAGATGGCAAAAAACCCAACTTTTCCGAGGGGTCGATTTTCACCCGTTTCGACAGTGCCGGCACTGTCGCGAAATCGCATTTTTTCAAGTTGCTGAAACCACACTTTTCCGCCCCGGGAGGTGGGCCAAACCCCCCAAACATTCATCGGGGGTCCCGGCAGGACCCAAAGATGGCAAAAAAACCCAACTTTTCCGAGGGGTCGATTTTCACCCGTTTCGACAGTGCCGGCACTGTCGCGAAATCGCATTTTTTCGAGTTGCTGAAACGACACTTTTCCGCCCCGGGAGGTGGGCCAAACCCCCCAAACATTCATCGGGGGTCCCGGCAGGACCCAAAGATGGCAAAAAACCCAACTTTTCCGAGGGGTCGATTTTCACCCGTTTCGACAGTGCCGGCACTGTCGCGAAATCGCATTTTTTCAAGTTGCTGAAACGACACTTTTCCGCCCCGGGAGGTGGGCCAAACCCCCCAAACATTCATCGGGGGTCCCGGCAGGACCCAAAGATGGCAAAAAACCCAACTTTTCCGAGGGGTCGATTTTCACCCGTTTCGACGGGTCGCGAAATCGCATTTTTTCGAGTTGCTGAAACGACACTTTTCCGCCCCGGGAGGTGGACCAAACCCCCCAAACATTCATCGGGGTCCCGGCAGGACCCAAAGATGCAAAAAACCCAACTTTTCCGAGGGGTCGATTTTCACCCGTTTCGACAGTGCCGGCACTGTCGCGAAATCGCATTTTTTCAAGTTGCTGAAACGACACTTTTCCGCCCCGGGAGGTGGGCCAAACCCCCCAAACATTCATCGGGGGTCCCGGCAGGACCCAAAGATGGCAAAAAACCCAACTTTTCCGAAGGGGTCGATTTTCACCCGTTTCGACAGTGCCGGCACTGTCGCGAAATCGCATTTTTTCGAGTTGCTGAAACGACACTTTCTGCCCCGGGAGGTGGGCCAAACCCCCCAAACATTCATCGGGGGTCCCGGCAGGACCCAAAGATGGCAAAAAACCCAACTTTTCCGAGGGGTCGATTTTCACCCGTTTCGACAGTGCCGGCACTGTCGCGAAATCGCATTTTTTCGAGTTGCTGAAACGACACTTTTCCGCCCCGTGAGGTGGGCCAAACCCCCCAAACATTCATCGGGGGTCCCGGCAGGACCCAAAGATGGCAAAAAACCCAACTTTTCCGAGGGGTCGATTTTCACCCGTTTCGACAGTGCCGGCACTGTCGCGAAATCGCATTTTTTCGAGTTGCTGAAACGACACTTTTCCGCCCCGGGAGGTGGAGCCAAACCCCCCAAACATTCATCGGGGGTCCCGGCAGGACCCAAAGATGGCAAAAAACCCAACTTTTCCGAGGGGTCGATTTTCACCCGTTTCGACAGTGCCGGCACTGTCGCGAAATCGCATTTTTTCGAGTTGCTGAAACGACACTTTTCCGCCCCGGGAGGTGGGCCAAACCCCCCAAACATTCATCGGGGGTCCCGGCAGGACCCAAAGATGGCAAAAAACCCAACTTTTCCGAGGGGTCGATTTTCACCCGTTTCGACAGTGCCGGCACTGTCGCGAAATCGCATTTTTTCGAGTTGCTGAAACGACACTTTTCCGCCCCGGGAGGTGGGCCAAACCCCCCAAACATTCATCGGGGGTCCCGGCAGGACCCAAAGATGGCAAAAAACCCAACTTTTCCGAGGGGTCGATTTTCACCCGTTTCGACAGTGCCGGCACTGTCGCGAAATCGCATTTTTTCGAGTTGCTGAAACGACACTTTTCCGCCCCGGGAGGTGGGCCAAACCCCCCAAACATTCATCGGGGGTCCCGGCAGGACCCAAAGATGGCAAAAAACCCAACTTTTCCGAGGGGTCGATTTTCACCCGTTTCGACAGTGCCGGCACTGTCGCGAAATCGCATTTTTTCGAGTTGCTGAAACGACACTTTTCCGCCCCGGGAGGTGGGCCAAACCCCCCAAACATTCATCGGGGGTCCCGGCAGGACCCAAAGATGGCAAAAAACCCAACTTTTCCGAGGGGTCGATTTTCACCCGTTTCGACAGTGCCGGCACTGTCGCGAAATCGCATTTTTTCAAGTTGCTGAAACGACACTTTTCCGCCCCGGGAGGTGGGCAAACCCCCCAAACATTCATCGGGGGTCCCGGCAGGGACCCAAAGATGGCAAAAAACCCCAACTTTTCCGAGGGGTCGATTTTCACCCGTTTCGACAGTGCCGGCACTGTCGCGAAATCGCATTTTTTCGAGTTGCTGAAACGACACTTTTCTGCCCCGGGAGGTGGGCCAAACCCCCCAAACATTCATCGGGGGTCCCGGCAGGACCCAAAGATGGCAAAAAACCCAACTTTTCCGAGGGGTCGATTTTCACCCGTTTCGACAGTGCCGGCACTGTCGCGAAATCGCATTTTTTCAAGTTGCTGAAACGACACTTTTCCGCCCCGGGAGGTGGGCCAAACCCCCCAAACATTCATCGGGGGTCCCGGCAGGACCCAAAGATGGCAAAAAACCCAACTTTTCCGAGGGGTCGATTTTCACCCGTTTCGGACTGTCGCGAAATCGCATTTTTTCGAGTTGCTGAAACGACACTTTTCCGCCCCGGGAGGTGGACCAAACCCCCCAAACATTCATCGGGGGTCCCGGCAGGACCCAAAGATGCAAAAAACCCAACTTTTCCGAGGGGTCGATTTTCACCGTTTCGACAGTGCCGGCACTGTCGCGAAATCGCATTTTTTCGAGTTGCTGAAACGACACTTTTCCGCCCCGGGAGGTGGGCCAAACCCCCCAAACATTCATCGGGGGTCCCGGCAGGACCCAAAGATGGCAAAAAACCCAACTTTTCCGAGGGGTCGATTTTCACCCGTTTCGACAGTGCCGGCACTGTCGCGAAATCGCATTTTTTCGAGTTGCTGAAACGACACTTTTCCGCCCCGGGAGGTGGGCCAAACCCCCCAAACATTCATCGGGGGTCCCGGCAGGACCCAAAGATGGCAAAAAACCCAACTTTTCCGAGGGGTCGATTTTCACCCGTTTCGACAGTGCCGGCACTGTCGCGAAATCGCATTTTTTCGAGTTGCTGAAACGACACTTTTCCGCCCCGGGAGGTGGGCCAAACCCCCCAAACATTCATCGGGGGTCCCGGCAGGACCCAAAGATGGCAAAAACCCAACTTTTCCGAGGGGTCGATTTTCACCCGTTTCGACAGTGCCGGCACTGTCGCGAAATCGCATTTTTTCGAGTTGCTGAAACGACACTTTTCCGCCCCGGGAGGTGGGCCAAACCCCCAAACATTCATCGGGGGTCCCGGCAGGACCCAAAGATGGCAAAAAACCCAACTTTTCCGAGGGGTCGATTTTCACCCGTTTCGACAGTGCCGGCACTGTCGCGAAATCGCATTTTTTCGAGTTGCTGAAACGACACTTTTCCGCCCCGGGAGGTGGGCCAAACCCCCCAAACATTCATCGGGGGTCCCGGCAGGACCCAAAGATGGCAAAAAACCCAACTTTTCCGAGGGGTCGATTTTCACCCGTTTCGACAGTGCCGGCACTGTCGCGAAATCGCATTTTTTCGAGTTGCTGAAACGACACTTTTCCGCCCCGGGAGGTGGGCCAAACCCCCCAAACATTCATCGGGGGTCCCGGCAGGACCCAAAGATGGCAAAAAACCCAACTTTTCCGAGGGGTCGATTTTCACCCGTTTCGACAGTGCCGGCACTGTCGCGAAATCGCATTTTTTCGAGTTGCTGAAACGACACTTTTCCGCCCCGGGAGGTGGGCCAAACCCCCCAAACATTCATCGGGGGTCCCGGCAGGACCCAAAGATGGCAAAAAACCCAACTTTTCCGAGGGGTCGATTTTCCACCCGTTTCGACAGTGCCGGCACTGTCGCGAAATCGCATTTTTTCGAGTTGCTGAAACGACACTTTTCCGCCCCGGGAGGTGGGCCAAACCCCCCAAACATTCATCGGGGGTCCCGGCAGGACCCAAAGATGGCAAAAAACCCGACTTTCCGAGGGGTCGATTTTCACCCGTTTCGACAGTGCCGGCACTGTCGCGAAATCGCATTTTTTCAAGTTGCTGAAACGACACTTTTCCGCCCGGGAGGTGGGCCAAACCCCCCAAACATTCATCGGGGGTCCCGGCAGGACCCAAAGATGGCAAAAAACCCAACTTTTCCGAGGGGTCGATTTTCACCCGTTTTCGACAGTGCCGGCACTGTCGCGAAATCGCATTTTTTCGAGTTGCTGAAACGACACTTTTGTGCCCCCGGGAGGTGGGCCAAACCCCCCAAACATTCATCGGGGGTCCCGGCAGGACCCAAAGATGCAAAGATGGCAAAAAACCCAACTTTTCCGAGGGGTCGATTTTCACCCGTTTCGACAGTGCCGGCACTGTCGCGAAATCGCATTTTTTCGAGTTGCTGAAACGACACTTTTCCGCCCCGGGAGGTGGGCCAAACCCCCCAAACATTCATCGGGGGTCCCGGCAGGACCCAAAGATGGCAAAAAACCCAACTTTTCCGAGGGGTCGATTTTCACCCGTTTCGACAGTGCCGGCACTGTCGCGAAATCGCATTTTTTCGAGTTGCTGAAACGACACTTTTCTGCCCCGGGAGGTGGGCCAAACCCCCCAAACATTCATCGGGGGTCCCGGCAGGACCCAAAGATGGCAAAAAACCCAACTTTTCCGAGGGGTCGATTTTCACCCGTTTCGACAGTGCCGGCACTGTCGCGAAATCGCATTTTTTCGAGTTGCTGAAACGACACTTTTCCGCCCCGGGAGGTGGGCCAAACCCCCCAAACATTCATCGGGGGTCCCGGCAGGACCCAAAGATGGCAAAAAACCCAACTTTTCCGAGGGGTCGATTTTCACCCGTTTCGACAGTGCCGGCACTGTCGCGAAATCGCATTTTTTCGAGTTGCTGAAACGACACTTTTCCGCCCCGGGAGGTGGGCCAAACCCCCCAAACATTCATCGGGGGTCCCGGCAGGACCCAAAGATGGCAAAAAACCCAACTTTTCCGAGGGGTCGATTTTCACCCGTTTCGACAGTGCCGGCACTGTCGCGAAATCGCATTTTTTCCAGTTGCTGAAACGACACTTTTCCGCCCCGGGAGGTGGGCCAAACCCCCCAAACATTCATCGGGGGTCCCGGCAGGACCCAAAGATGGCAAAAAACCCAACTTTTCCGAGGGGTCGATTTTCACCCGTTTCGACAGTGCCGGCACTGTCGCGAAATCGCATTTTTTCAAGTTGCTGAAACGACACTTTTCCGCCCCGGGAGGTGGGCCAAACCCCCCAAACATTCATCGGGGGTCCCGGCAGGACCCAAAGATGGCAAAAAACCCAACTTTTCCGAGGGGTCGATTTTCACCCGTTTCGACAGTGCCGGCACTGTCGCGAAATCGCTTTTTTTCGAGTTGCTGAAACGACACTTTTCCGCCCCGGGAGGTGGGCCAAACCCCCCAAACATTCATCGGGGGTCCCGGCAGGACCCAAAGATGGCAAAAAACCCAACTTTTCCGAGGGGTCGATTTTCACCCGTTTCGACAGTGCCGGCACTGTCGCGAAATCGCATTTTTTCGAGTTGCTGAAACGACACTTTTCTGCCCCGGGAGGTGGGCCAAACCCCCCAAACATTCATCGGGGGTCCCGGCAGGACCCAAAGATGGCAAAAAACCCAACTTTTCCGAGGGGTCGATTTTCACCCGTTTCGACAGTGCCGGCACTGTCGCGAAATCGCATTTTTTCGAGTTGCTGAAACGACACTTTTCCGCCCCGGGAGGTGGGCCAAACCCCCCAAACATTCATCGGGGGTCCCGGCAGGACCCAAAGATGGCAAAAAACCCAACTTTTCCGAGGGGTCGATTTTCACCCGTTTCGACAGTGCCGGCACTGTCGCGAAATCGCATTTTTTCGAGTTGCTGAAACGACACTTTTCTGCCCCGGGAGGTGGGCCAAACCCCCCAAACATTCATCGGGGGTCCCGGCAGGACCCAAAGATGGCAAAAAACCCAACTTTTCCGAGGGGTCGATTTTCACCCGTTTCGACAGTGCCGGCACTGTCGCGAAATCGCATTTTTTCGAGTTGCTGAAACGACACTTTTCCGCCCCGGGAGGTGGGCCAAACCCCCCAAACATTCATCGGGGGTCCCGGCAGGACCCAAAGATGGCAAAAAACCCAACTTTTCCGAGGGGTCGATTTTCACCTGTTTCGACAGTGCCGGCACTGTCGCGAAATCGCATTTTTTCGAGTTGCTGAAACGACACTTTTCTGCCCCGGGAGGTGGGCCAAACCCCCCAAACATTCATCGGGGGTCCCGGCAGGACCCAAAGATGGCAAAAAACCCAACTTTTCCGAGGGGTCGATTTTCACCCGTTTCGACAGTGCCGGCACTGTCGCGAAATCGCATTTTTTCGAGTTGCTGAAACGACACTTTTCCGCCCCGGGAGGTGGGCCAAACCCCCCAAACATTCATCGGGGGTCCCGGCAGGACCCAAAGATGGCAAAAAACCCAACTTTTCCGAGGGGTCGATTTTCACCCGTTTCGACAGTGCCGGCACTGTCGCGAAATCGCATTTTTTCGAGTTGCTGAAACGACACTTTTCCGCCCCGGGAGGTGGGCCAAACCCCCCAAACATTCATCGGGGGTCCCGGCAGGACCCAAAGATGGCAAAAAACCCAACTTTTCCGAGGGGTCGATTTTCACCCGTTTCGACAGTGCCGGCACTGTCGCGAAATCGCATTTTTTCGAGTTGCTGAAACGACACTTTTCTGCCCCGGGAGGTGGGCCAAACCCCCCAAACATTCATCGGGGGTCCCGGCAGGACCCAAAGATGGCACAAAACCCAACTTTTCCGAGGGGTCGATTTTCACCCGTTTCGACAGTGCCGGCACTGTCGCGAAATCGCATTTTTTCGAGTTGCTGAAACGACACTTTTCTGCCCCGGGAGGTGGGCCAAACCCCCCAAACCTTCATCGGGGGTCCTGGCAGGACCCAAAGATGGCAAAAAACCCAACTTTTCCGAGGGGTCGATTTTCACCCGTTTCGACAGTGCCGGCACTGTCGCGAAATCGCATTTTTTCGAGTTGCTGAAACGACACTTTTCCGCCCCGGGAGGTGGGCCAAACCCCCCAAACATTCATCGGGGGTCCCGGCAGGACCCAAAGATGGCAAAAAACCCAACTTTTCCGAGGGGTCGATTTTCACCCGTTTCGACAGTGCCGGCACTGTCGCGAAATCGCATTTTTTCGAGTTGCTGAAACGACACTTTTCTGCCCCGGGAGGTGGGCCAAACCCCCCAAACCTTCATCGGGGGTCCTGGCAGGACCCAAAGATGGCAAAAAACCCAACTTTTCCGAGGGGTCGATTTTCACCCGTTTCGACAGTGCCGGCACTGTCGCGAAATCGCATTTTTTCGAGTTGCTGAAACGACACTTTTCCGCCCCGGGAGGTGGGCCAAACCCCCCAAACATTCATCGGGGGTCCCGGCAGGACCCAAAGATGGCAAAAAACCCAACTTTTCCGAGGGGTCGATTTTCACCCGTTTCGACAGTGCCGGCACTGTCGCGAAATCGCATTTTTTCGAGTTGCTGAAACGACACTTTTCTGCCCCGGGAGGTGGGCCAAACCCCCAAACCTTCATCGGGGGTCCTGGCAGGACCCAAAGATGGCAAAAAACCCAACTTTTCCGAGGGGTCGATTTTCACCCGTTTCGACAGTGCCGGCACTGTCGCGAAATCGCATTTTTTCGAGTTGCTGAAACGACACTTTTCCGCCCCGGGAGGTGGGCCAAACCCCCCAAACATTCATCGGGGGTCCCGGCAGGACCCAAAGATGGCAAAAAACCCAACTTTTCCGAGGGGTCGATTTTCACCCGTTTCGACAGTGCCGGCACTGTCGCGAAATCGCATTTTTTCGAGTTGCTGAAACGACACTTTTCTGCCCCGGGAGGTGGGCCAAACCCCCCAAACATTCATCGGGGGTCCCGGCAGGACCCAAAGATGGCACAAAACCCAACTTTTCCGAGGGGTCGATTTTCACCCGTTTCGACAGTGCCGGCACTGTCGCGAAATCGCATTTTTTCGAGTTGCTGAAACGACACTTTTCTGCCCCGGGAGGTGGGCCAAACCCCCCAAACCTTCATCGGGGGTCCTGGCAGGACCCAAAGATGGCAAAAAACCCAACTTTTCCGAGGGGTCGATTTTCACCCGTTTCGACAGTGCCGGCACTGTCGCGAAATCGCATTTTTTCGAGTTGCTGAAACGACACTTTTCCGCCCCGGGAGGTGGGCCAAACCCCCCAAACATTCATCGGGGGTCCCGGCAGGACCCAAAGATGGCAAAAAACCCAACTTTTCCGAGGGGTCGATTTTCACCCGTTTCGACAGTGCCGGCACTGTCGCGAAATCGCATTTTTTCGAGTTGCTGAAACGACACTTTTCCGCCCCGGGAGGTGGGCCAAACCCCCCAAACATTCATCGGGGGTCCCGGCAGGACCCAAAGATGGCAAAAAACCCAACTTTTCCGAGGGGTCGATTTTCACCCGTTTCGACAGTGCCGGCACTGTCGCGAAATCGCATTTTTTCGAGTTGCTGAAACGACACTTTTCTGCCCCGGGAGGTGGGCCAAACCCCCCAAACATTCATCGGGGGTCCCGGCAGGACCCAAAGATGGCAAAAAACCCAACTTTTCCGAGGGGTCGATTTTCACCCGTTTCGACAGTGCCGGCACTGTCGCGAAATCGCATTTTTTCGAGTTGCTGAAACGACACTTTTCCGCCCCGGGAGGTGGGCCAAACCCCCCAAACATTCATCGGGGGTCCCGGCAGGACCCAAAGATGGCAAAAAACCCAACTTTTCCGAGGGGTCGATTTTCACCCGTTTCGACAGTGCCGGCACTGTCGCGAAATCGCATTTTTTCGAGTTGCTGAAACGACACTTTTCTGCCCCGGGAGGTGGGCCAAACCCCCCAAACATTCATCGGGGGTCCCGGCAGGACCCAAAGATGGCAAAAAACCCAACTTTTCCGAGGGGTCGATTTTCACCCGTTTCGACAGTGCCGGCACTGTCGCGAAATCGCATTTTTTCGAGTTGCTGAAACGACACTTTTCCGCCCCGGGAGGTGGGCCAAACCCCCCAAACATTCAACGGGGGTCCCGGCAGGACCCAAAGATGGCAAAAAACCCAACTTTTCCGAGGGGTCGATTTTCACCCGTTTCGACAGTGCCGGCACTGTCGCGAAATCGCATTTTTTCCAGTTGCTGAAACGACACTTTTCCGCCCCGGGAGGTGGGCCAAACCCCCCAAACATTCATCGGGGGTCCCGGCAGGACCCAAAGATGGCAAAAAACCCAACTTTTCCGAGGGGTCGATTTTCACCCGTTTCGACAGTGCCGGCACTGTCGCGAAATCGCATTTTTTCAAGTTGCTGAAACGACACTTTTCCGCCCCGGGAGGTGGGCCAAACCCCCCAAACATTCATCGGGGGTCCCGGCAGGACCCAAAGATGGCAAAAAACCCAACTTTTCCGAGGGGTCGATTTTCACCCGTTTCGACAGTGCCGGCACTGTCGCGAAATCGCATTTTTTCGAGTTGCTGAAACGACACTTTTCCGCCCCGGGAGGTGGACCAAACCCCCCAAACATTCATCGGGGGTCCCGGCAGGACCCAAAGATGCAAAAAACCCAACTTTTCCGAGGGGTCGATTTTCACCCGTTTCGACAGTGCCGGCACTGTCGCGAAATCGCATTTTTTCGAGTTGCTGAAACGACACTTTTCCGCCCCGGGAGGTGGGCCAAACCCCCCAAACATTCATCGGGGGTCCCGGCAGGACCCAAAGATGGCAAAAAACCCAACTTTTCCGAGGGGTCGATTTTCACCCGTTTCGACAGTGCCGGCACTGTCGCGAAATCGCATTTTTTCCAGTTGCTGAAACGACACTTTTCCGCCCCGGGAGGTGGGCCAAACCCCCCAAACATTCATCGGGGGTCCCGGCAGGACCCAAAGATGGCAAAAAACCCAACTTTTCCGAGGGGTCGATTTTCACCCGTTTCGACAGTGCCGGCACTGTCGCGAAATCGCATTTTTTCGAGTTGCTGAAACGACACTTTTCCGCCCCGGGAGGTGGGCCAAACCCCCCAAACATTCATCGGGGGTCCCGGCAGGACCCAAAGATGGCAAAAAACCCAACTTTTCCGAGGGGTCGATTTTCACCCGTTTCGACAGTGCCGGCACTGTCGCGAAATCGCATTTTTTCGAGTTGCTGAAACGACACTTTTCTGCCCCGGGAGGTGGGCCAAACCCCCCAAACATTCATCGGGGGTCCCGGCAGGACCCAAAGATGGCAAAAAACCCAACTTTTCCGAGGGGTCGATTTTCACCCGTTTCGACAGTGCCGGCACTGTCGCGAAATCGCATTTTTTCGAGTTGCTGAAACGACACTTTTCCGCCCCGGGAGGTGGGCCAAACCCCCCAAACATTCATCGGGGGTCCCGGCAGGACCCAAAGATGGCAAAAAACCCAACTTTTCCGAGGGGTCGATTTTCACCCGTTTCGACAGTGCCGGCACTGTCGCGAAATCGCATTTTTTCGAGTTGCTGAAACGACACTTTTCTGCCCCGGGAGGTGGGCCAAACCCCCCAAACATTCATCGGGGGTCCCGGCAGGACCCAAAGATGGCAAAAAACCCAACTTTTCCGAGGGGTCGATTTTCACCCGTTTCGACAGTGCCGGCACTGTCGCGAAATCGCATTTTTTCGAGTTGCTGAAACGACACTTTTCTGCCCCGGGAGGTGGGCCAAACCCCCCAAACATTCATCGGGGGTCCCGGCAGGACCCAAAGATGGCAAAAAACCCAACTTTTCCGAGGGGTCGATTTTCACCCGTTTCGACAGTGCCGGCACTGTCGCGAAATCGCATTTTTTTCGAGTTGCTGAAACGACACTTTTCCGCCCCGGGAGGTGGGCCAAACCCCCCAAACATTCATCGGGGGTCCCGGCAGGACCCAAAGATGGCAAAAAACCCAACTTTTCCGAGGGGTCGATTTTCACCCGTTTCGACAGTGCCGGCACTGTCGCGAAATCGCATTTTTTCCAGTTGCTGAAACGACACTTTTCCGCCCCGGGAGGTGGGCCAAACCCCCCAAACATTCATCGGGGGTCCCGGCAGGACCCAAAGATGGCAAAAAACCCAACTTTTCCGAGGGGTCGATTTTCACCCGTTTCGACAGTGCCGGCACTGTCGCGAAATCGCATTTTTTCAAGTTGCTGAAACGACACTTTTCCGCCCCGGGAGGTGGGCCAAACCCCCCAAACATTCATCGGGGGTCCCGGCAGGACCCAAAGATGGCAAAAAACCCAACTTTTCCGAGGGGTCGATTTTCACCCGTTTCGACAGTGCCGGCACTGTCGCGAAATCGCATTTTTTCGAGTTGCTGAAACGACACTTTTCTGCCCCGGGAGGTGGGCCAAACCCCCCAAACATTAATCGGGGGTCCCGGCAGGACCCAAAGATGGCAAAAAACCCAACTTTTCCGAGGGGTCGATTTTCACCCGTTTCGACAGTGCCGGCACTGTCGCGAAATCGCATTTTTTCGAGTTGCTGAAACGACACTTTTCCGCCCCGGGAGGTGGGCCAAACCCCCCAAACATTCATCGGGGGTCCCGGCAGGACCCAAAGATGGCAAAAAACCCAACTTTTCCGAGGGGTCGATTTTCACCCGTTTCGACAGTGCCGGCACTGTCGCGAAATCGCATTTTTTCGAGTTGCTGAAACGACACTTTTCTGCCCCGGGAGGTGGGCCAAACCCCCCAAACATTCATCGGGGGTCCCGGCAGGACCCAAAGATGGCAAAAACCCCAACTTTTCCGAGGGGTCGATTTTCACCCGTTTCGACAGTGCCGGCACTGTCGCGAAATCGCATTTTTTCGAGTTGCTGAAACGACACTTTTCCGCCCCGGGAGGTGGGCCAAACCCCCCAAACATTCATCGGGGGTCCCGGCAGGACCCAAAGATGGCAAAAAACCCAACTTTTCCGAGGGGTCGATTTTCACCCGTTTCGACAGTGCCGGCACTGTCGCGAAATCGCATTTTTTCCAGTTGCTGAAACGACACTTTTCCGCCCCGGGAGGTGGGCCAAACCCCCCAAACATTCATCGGGGGTCCCGGCAGGACCCAAAGATGGCAAAAAACCCAACTTTTCCGAGGGGTCGATTTTCACCCGTTTCGACAGTGCCGGCACTGTCGCGAAATCGCATTTTTTCAAGTTGCTGAAACGACACTTTTCCGCCCCGGGAGGTGGGCCAAACCCCCCAAACATTCATCGGGGGTCCCGGCAGGACCCAAAGATGGCAAAAAACCCAACTTTTCCGAGGGGTCGATTTTCACCCGTTTCGACAGTGCCGGCACTGTCGCGAAATCGCATTTTTTCGAGTTGCTGAAACGACACTTTTCCGCCCCGGGAGGTGGGCCAAACCCCCCAAACATTCATCGGGGGTCCCGGCAGGACCCAAAGATGGCAAAAAACCCAACTTTTCCGAGGGGTCGATTTTCACCCGTTTCGACAGTGCCGGCACTGTCGCGAAATCGCATTTTTTCCAGTTGCTGAAACGACACTTTTCCGCCCCGGGAGGTGGGCCAAACCCCCCAAACATTCATCGGGGGTCCCGGCAGGACCCAAAGATGGCAAAAAACCCAACTTTTCCGAGGGGTCGATTTTCACCCGTTTCGACAGTGCCGGCACTGTCGCGAAATCGCATTTTTTCAAGTTGCTGAAACGACACTTTTCCGCCCCGGGAGGTGGGCCAAACCCCCCAAACATTCATCGGGGGTCCCGGCAGGACCCAAAGATGGCAAAAAACCCAACTTTTCCGAGGGGTCGATTTTCACCCGTTTCGACAGTGCCGGCACTGTCGCGAAATCGCATTTTTTCGAGTTGCTGAAACGACACTTTTCTGCCCCGGGAGGTGGGCCAAACCCCCCAAACATTAATCGGGGGTCCCGGCAGGACACAAAGATGGCAAAAAACCCAAATTTTCCGAGGGGTCGATTTTCACCCGTTTCGACAGTGCCGGCACTGTCGCGAAATCGCATTTTTTCGAGTTGCTGAAACGACACTTTTCCGCCCCGGGAGGTGGGCCAAACCCCCCAAACATTCATCGGGGGTCCCGGCAGGACCCAAAGATGGCAAAAAACCCAACTTTTCCGAGGGGTCGATTTTCACCCGTTTCGACAGTGCCGGCACTGTCGCGAAATCGCATTTTTTCGAGTTGCTGAAACGACACTTTTCTGCCCCGGGAGGTGGGCCAAACCCCCCAAACATTCATCGGGGGTCCCGGCAGGACCCAAAGATGGCAAAAACCCCAACTTTTCCGAGGGGTCGATTTTCACCCGTTTCGACAGTGCCGGCACTGTCGCGAAATCGCATTTTTTCGAGTTGCTGAAACGACACTTTTCCGCCCCGGGAGGTGGGCCAAACCCCCCAAACATTCATCGGGGGTCCCGGCAGGACCCAAAGATGGCAAAAAACCCAACTTTTCCGAGGGGTCGATTTTCACCCGTTTCGACAGTGCCGGCACTGTCGCGAAATCGCATTTTTTCCAGTTGCTGAAACGACACTTTTCCGCCCCGGGAGGTGGGCCAAACCCCCCAAACATTCATCGGGGGTCCCGGCAGGACCCAAAGATGGCAAAAAACCCAACTTTTCCGAGGGGTCGATTTTCACCCGTTTCGACAGTGCCGGCACTGTCGCGAAATCGCATTTTTTCAAGTTGCTGAAACGACACTTTTCCGCCCCGGGAGGTGGGCCAAACCCCCCAAACATTCATCGGGGGTCCCGGCAGGACCCAAAGATGGCAAAAAACCCAACTTTTCCGAGGGGTCGATTTTCACCCGTTTCGACAGTGCCGGCACTGTCGCGAAATCGCATTTTTTCGAGTTGCTGAAACGACACTTTTCCGCCCCGGGAGGTGGACCAAACCCCCCAAACATTCATCGGGGGTCCCGGCAGGACCCAAAGATGCAAAAAACCCAACTTTTCCGAGGGGTCGATTTTCACCCGTTTCGACAGTGCCGGCACTGTCGCGAAATCGCATTTTTTCAAGTTGCTGAAACGACACTTTTCCGCCCCGTGAGGTGGGCCAAACCCCCCAAACATTCATCGGGGGTCCCGGCAGGACCCAAAGATGGCAAAAAACCCAACTTTTCCGAGGGGTCGATTTTCACCCGTTTCGACAGTGCCGGCACTGTCGCGAAATCGCATTTTTTCGAGTTGCTGAAACGACACTTTTCTGCCCCGGGAGGTGGGCCAAACCCCCCAAACATTCATCGGGGGTCCCGGCAGGACCCAAAGATGGCAAAAAACCCAACTTTTCCGAGGGGTCGATTTTCACCCGTTTCGACAGTGCCGGCACTGTCGCGAAATCGCATTTTTTCGAGTTGCTGAAACGACACTTTTCCGCCCCGGGAGGTGGGCCAAACCCCCCAAACATTCATCGGGGGTCCCGGCAGGACCCAAAGATGGCAAAAAACCCAACTTTTCCGAGGGGTCGATTTTCACCCGTTTCGACAGTGCCGGCACTGTCGCGAAATCGCATTTTTTCGAGTTGCTGAAACGACACTTTTCTGCCCCGGGAGGTGGGCCAAACCCCCCAAACATTCATCGGGGGTCCCGGCAGGACCCAAAGATGGCAAAAAACCCAACTTTTCCGAGGGGTCGATTTTCACCCGTTTCGACAGTGCCGGCACTGTCGCGAAATCGCATTTTTTCGAGTTGCTGAAACGACACTTTTCCGCCCCGGGAGGTGGGCCAAACCCCCCAAACATTCATCGGGGGTCCCGGCAGGACCCAAAGATGGCAAAAAACCCAACTTTTCCGAGGGGTCGATTTTCACCCGTTTCGACAGTGCCGGCACTGTCGCGAAATCGCATTTTTTCGAGTTGCTGAAACGACACTTTTCTGCCCCGGGAGGTGGGCCAAACCCCCCAAACATTCATCGGGGGTCCCGGCAGGACCCAAAGATGGCAAAAAACCCAACTTTTCCGAGGGGTCGATTTTCACCCGTTTCGACAGTGCCGGCACTGTCGCGAAATCGCATTTTTTCGAGTTGCTGAAACGACACTTTTCCGCCCCGGGAGGTGGGCCAAACCCCCCAAACATTCATCGGGGGTCCCGGCAGGACCCAAAGATGGCAAAAAACCCAACTTTTCCGAGGGGTCGATTTTCACCCGTTTCGACAGTGCCGGCACTGTCGCGAAATCGCATTTTTTCGAGTTGCTGAAACGACACTTTTCTTCCCCGGGAGGTGGGCCAAACCCCCCAAACATTCATCGGGGGTCCCGGCAGGACCCAAAGATGGCAAAAAACCCAACTTTTCCGAGGGGTCGATTTTCACCCGTTTCGACAGTGCCGGCACTGTCGCGAAATCGCATTTTTTCGAGTTGCTGAAACGACACTTTTCCGCCCCGGGAGGTGGGCCAAACCCCCCAAACATTCATCGGGGGTCCCGGCAGGACCCAAAGATGGCAAAAAACCCAACTTTTCCGAGGGGTCGATTTTCACCCGTTTCGACAGTGCCGGCACTGTCGCGAAATCGCATTTTTTCCAGTTGCTGAAACGACACTTTTCCGCCCCGGGAGGTGGGCCAAACCCCCCAAACATTCATCGGGGGTCCCGGCAGGACCCAAAGATGGCAAAAAACCCAACTTTTCCGAGGGGTCGATTTTCACCCGTTTCGACACTGTCGCGAAATCGCATTTTTTCAAGTTGCTGAAACGACACTTTTCCGCCCCGGGAGGTGGGCCAAACCCCCCAAACATTCATCGGGGGTCCCGGCAGGACCCAAAGATGGCAAAAAACCCAACTTTTCCGAGGGGTCGATTTTCACCCGTTTCGACAGTGCCGGCACTGTCGCGAAATCGCATTTTTTCCAGTTGCTGAAACGACACTTTTCCGCCCCGGGAGGTGGGCCAAACCCCCCAAACATTCATCGGGGGTCCCGGCAGGACCCAAAGATGGCAAAAAACCCAACTTTTCCGAGGGGTCGATTTTCACCCGTTTCGACAGTGCCGGCACTGTCGCGAAATCGCATTTTTTCAAGTTGCTGAAACGACACTTTTCCGCCCCGGGAGGTGGGCCAAACCCCCCAAACATTCATCGGGGGTCCCGGCAGGACCCAAAGATGGCAAAAAACCCAACTTTTCCGAGGGGTCGATTTTCACCCGTTTCGACAGTGCCGGCACTGTCGCGAAATCGCATTTTTTCGAGTTGCTGAAACGACACTTTTCCGCCCCGGGAGGTGGACCAAACCCCCCAAACATTCATCGGGGGTCCCGGCAGGACCCAAAGATGCAAAAAACCCAACTTTTCCGAGGGGTCGATTTTCACCCGTTTCGACAGTGCCGGCACTGTCGCGAAATCGCATTTTTTCAAGTTGCTGAAACGACACTTTTCCGCCCCGTGAGGTGGGCCAAACCCCCCAAACATTCATCGGGGGTCCCGGCAGGACCCAAAGATGGCAAAAAACCCAACTTTTCCGAGGGGTCGATTTTCACCCGTTTCGACAGTGCCGGCACTGTCGCGAAATCGCATTTTTTCGAGTTGCTGAAACGACACTTTTCTGCCCCGGGAGGTGGGCCAAACCCCCCAAACATTCATCGGGGGTCCCGGCAGGACCCAAAGATGGCAAAAAACCCAACTTTTCCGAGGGGTCGATTTTCACCCGTTTCGACAGTGCCGGCACTGTCGCGAAATCGCATTTTTTCGAGTTGCTGAAACGACACTTTTCCGCCCCGGGAGGTGGGCCAAACCCCCCAAACATTCATCGGGGGTCCCGGCAGGACCCAAAGATGGCAAAAAACCCAACTTTTCCGAGGGGTCGATTTTCACCCGTTTCGACAGTGCCGGCACTGTCGCGAAATCGCATTTTTTCGAGTTGCTGAAACGACACTTTTCTGCCCCGGGAGGTGGGCCAAACCCCCCAAACATTCATCGGGGGTCCCGGCAGGACCCAAAGATGGCAAAAAACCCAACTTTTCCGAGGGGTCGATTTTCACCCGTTTCGACAGTGCCGGCACTGTCGCGAAATCGCATTTTTTCGAGTTGCTGAAACGACACTTTTCCGCCCCGGGAGGTGGGCCAAACCCCCCAAACATTCATCGGGGGTCCCGGCAGGACCCAAAGATGGCAAAAAACCCAACTTTTCCGAGGGGTCGATTTTCACCCGTTTCGACAGTGCCGGCACTGTCGCGAAATCGCATTTTTTCGAGTTGCTGAAACGACACTTTTCCGCCCCGGGAGGTGGGCCAAACCCCCCAAACATTCATCGGGGGTCCCGGCAGGACCCAAAGATGGCAAAAAACCCAACTTTTCCGAGGGGTCGATTTTCACCCGTTTCGACAGTGCCGGCACTGTCGCGAAATCGCATTTTTTCCAGTTGCTGAAACGACACTTTTCCGCCCCGGGAGGTGGGCCAAACCCCCCAAACATTCATCGGGGGTCCCGGCAGGACCCAAAGATGGCAAAAAACCCAACTTTTCCGAGGGGTCGATTTTCACCCGTTTCGACAGTGCCGGCACTGTCGCGAAATCGCATTTTTTCAAGTTGCTGAAACGACACTTTTCCGCCCCGGGAGGTGGGCCAAACCCCCCAAACATTCATCGGGGGTCCCGGCAGGACCCAAAGATGGCAAAAAACCCAACTTTTCCGAGGGGTCGATTTTCACCCGTTTCGACAGTGCCGGCACTGTCGCGAAATCGCATTTTTTCGAGTTGCTGAAACGACACTTTTCCGCCCCGGGAGGTGGACCAAACCCCCCAAACATTCATCGGGGGTCCCGGCAGGACCCAAAGATGCAAAAAACCCAACTTTTCCGAGGGGTCGATTTTCACCCGTTTCGACAGTGCCGGCACTGTCGCGAAATCGCATTTTTTCAAGTTGCTGAAACGACACTTTTCCGCCCCGGGAGGTGGGCCAAACCCCCCAAACATTCATCGGGGGTCCCGGCAGGACCCAAAGATGGCAAAAAACCCAACTTTTCCGAGGGGTCGATTTTCACCCGTTTCGACAGTGCCGGCACTGTCGCGAAATCGCATTTTTTCGAGTTGCTGAAACGACACTTTTCTGCCCCGGGAGGTGGGCCAAACCCCCCAAACATTAATCGGGGGTCCCGGCAGGACCCAAAGATGGCAAAAAACCCAACTTTTCCGAGGGGTCGATTTTCACCCGTTTCGACAGTGCCGGCACTGTCGCGAAATCGCATTTTTTCGAGTTGCTGAAACGACACTTTTCCGCCCCGGGAGGTGGGCCAAACCCCCCAAACATTCATCGGGGGTCCCGGCAGGACCCAAAGATGGCAAAAAACCCAACTTTTCCGAGGGGTCGATTTTCACCCGTTTCGACAGTGCCGGCACTGTCGCGAAATCGCATTTTTTCGAGTTGCTGAAACGACACTTTTCTGCCCCGGGAGGTGGGCCAAACCCCCCAAACATTCATCGGGGGTCCCGGCAGGACCCAAAGATGGCAAAAACCCCAACTTTTCCGAGGGGTCGATTTTCACCCGTTTCGACAGTGCCGGCACTGTCGCGAAATCGCATTTTTTCGAGTTGCTGAAACGACACTTTTCCGCCCCGGGAGGTGGGCCAAACCCCCCAAACATTCATCGGGGGTCCCGGCAGGACCCAAAGATGGCAAAAAACCCAACTTTTCCGAGGGGTCGATTTTCACCCGTTTCGACACTGTCGCGAAATCGCATTTTTTCAAGTTGCTGAAACGACACTTTTCCGCCCCGGGAGGTGGGCCAAACCCCCCAAACATTCATCGGGGGTCCCGGCAGGACCCAAAGATGGCAAAAAACCCAACTTTTCCGAGGGGTCGATTTTCACCCGTTTCGACAGTGCCGGCACTGTCGCGAAATCGCATTTTTTCAAGTTGCTGAAACGACACTTTTCCGCCCCGGGAGGTGGGCCAAACCCCCCAAACATTCATCGGGGGTCCCGGCAGGACCCAAAGATGGCAAAAAACCCAACTTTTCCGAGGGGTCGATTTTCACCCGTTTCGACAGTGCCGGCACTGTCGCGAAATCGCATTTTTTCGAGTTGCTGAAACGACACTTTTCCGCCCCGGGAGGTGGACCAAACCCCCCAAACATTCATCGGGGGTCCCGGCAGGACCCAAAGATGCAAAAAACCCAACTTTTCCGAGGGGTCGATTTTCACCCGTTTCGACAGTGCCGGCACTGTCGCGAAATCGCATTTTTTCAAGTTGCTGAAACGACACTTTTCCGCCCCGGGAGGTGGGCCAAACCCCCCAAACATTCATCGGGGGTCCCGGCAGGACCCAAAGATGGCAAAAAACCCAACTTTTCCGAGGGGTCGATTTTCACCCGTTTCGACAGTGCCGGCACTGTCGCGAAATCGCATTTTTTCGAGTTGCTGAAACGACACTTTTCTGCCCCGGGAGGTGGGCCAAACCCCCCAAACATTCATCGGGGGTCCCGGCAGGACCCAAAGATGGCAAAAAACCCAACTTTTCCGAGGGGTCGATTTTCACCCGTTTCGACAGTGCCGGCACTGTCGCGAAATCGCATTTTTTCGAGTTGCTGAAACGACACTTTTCCGCCCCGGGAGGTGGGCCAAACCCCCCAAACATTCATCGGGGGTCCCGGCAGGACCCAAAGATGGCGAAAAACCCAACTTTTCCGAGGGGTCGATTTTCACCCGTTTCGACAGTGCCGGCACTGTCGCGAAATCGCATTTTTTCGAGTTGCTGAAACGACACTTTTCTGCCCCGGGAGGTGGGCCAAACCCCCCAAACATTCATCGGGGGTCCCGGCAGGACCCAAAGATGGCAAAAAACCCAACTTTTCCGAGGGGTCGATTTTCACCCGTTTCGACAGTGCCGGCACTGTCGCGAAATCGCATTTTTTCGAGTTGCTGAAACGACACTTTTCCGCCCCGGGAGGTGGGCCAAACCCCCCAAACATTCATCGGGGGTCCCGGCAGGACCCAAAGATGGCAAAAAACCCAACTTTTCCGAGGGGTCGATTTTCACCCGTTTCGACAGTGCCGGCACTGTCGCGAAATCGCATTTTTTCGAGTTGCTGAAACGACACTTTTCTGCCCCGGGAGGTGGGCCAAACCCCCCAAACATTCATCGGGGGTCCCGGCAGGACCCAAAGATGGCAAAAAACCCAACTTTTCCGAGGGGTCGATTTTCACCCGTTTCGACAGTGCCGGCACTGTCGCGAAATCGCATTTTTTCGAGTTGCTGAAACGACACTTTTCCGCCCCGGGAGGTGGGCCAAACCCCCCAAACATTCATCGGGGGTCCCGGCAGGACCCAAAGATGGCAAAAAACCCAACTTTTCCGAGGGGTCGATTTTCACCCGTTTCGACAGTGCCGGCACTGTCGCGAAATCGCATTTTTTCGAGTTGCTGAAACGACACTTTTCTTCCCCGGGAGGTGGGCCAAACCCCCCAAACATTCATCGGGGGTCCCGGCAGGACCCAAAGATGGCAAAAAACCCAACTTTTCCGAGGGGTCGATTTTCACCCGTTTCGACAGTGCCGGCACTGTCGCGAAATCGCATTTTTTCGAGTTGCTGAAACGACACTTTTCCGCCCCGGGAGGTGGGCCAAACCCCCCAAACATTCATCGGGGGTCCCGGCAGGACCCAAAGATGGCAAAAAACCCAACTTTTCCGAGGGGTCGATTTTCACCCGTTTCGACAGTGCCGGCACTGTCGCGAAATCGCATTTTTTCCAGTTGCTGAAACGACACTTTTCCGCCCCGGGAGGTGGGCCAAACCCCCCAAACATTCATCGGGGGTCCCGGCAGGACCCAAAGATGGCAAAAAACCCAACTTTTCCGAGGGGTCGATTTTCACCCGTTTCGACACTGTCGCGAAATCGCATTTTTTCAAGTTGCTGAAACGACACTTTTCCGCCCCGGGAGGTGGGCCAAACCCCCCAAACATTCATCGGGGGTCCCGGCAGGACCCAAAGATGGCAAAAAACCCAACTTTTCCGAGGGGTCGATTTTCACCCGTTTCGACAGTGCCGGCACTGTCGCGAAATCGCATTTTTTCAAGTTGCTGAAACGACACTTTTCCGCCCCGGGAGGTGGGCCAAACCCCCCAAACATTCATCGGGGGTCCCGGCAGGACCCAAAGATGGCAAAAAACCCAACTTTTCCGAGGGGTCGATTTTCACCCGTTTCGACAGTGCCGGCACTGTCGCGAAATCGCATTTTTTCGAGTTGCTGAAACGACACTTTTCCGCCCCGGGAGGTGGACCAAACCCCCCAAACATTCATCGGGGGTCCCGGCAGGACCCAAAGATGCAAAAAACCCAACTTTTCCGAGGGGTCGATTTTCACCCGTTTCGACAGTGCCGGCACTGTCGCGAAATCGCATTTTTTCAAGTTGCTGAAACGACACTTTTCCGCCCCGTGAGGTGGGCCAAACCCCCCAAACATTCATCGGGGGTCCCGGCAGGACCCAAAGATGGCAAAAAACCCAACTTTTCCGAGGGGTCGATTTTCACCCGTTTCGACAGTGCCGGCACTGTCGCGAAATCGCATTTTTTCGAGTTGCTGAAACGACACTTTTCTGCCCCGGGAGGTGGGCCAAACCCCCCAAACATTCATCGGGGGTCCCGGCAGGACCCAAAGATGGCAAAAAACCCAACTTTTCCGAGGGGTCGATTTTCACCCGTTTCGACAGTGCCGGCACTGTCGCGAAATCGCATTTTTTCGAGTTGCTGAAACGACACTTTTCCGCCCCGGGAGGTGGGCCAAACCCCCCAAACATTCATCGGGGGTCCCGGCAGGACCCAAAGATGGCAAAAAACCCAACTTTTCCGAGGGGTCGATTTTCACCCGTTTCGACAGTGCCGGCACTGTCGCGAAATCGCATTTTTTCGAGTTGCTGAAACGACACTTTTCTGCCCCGGGAGGTGGGCCAAACCCCCCAAACATTCATCGGGGGTCCCGGCAGGACCCAAAGATGGCAAAAAACCCAACTTTTCCGAGGGGTCGATTTTCACCCGTTTCGACAGTGCCGGCACTGTCGCGAAATCGCATTTTTTCGAGTTGCTGAAACGACACTTTTCCGCCCCGGGAGGTGGGCCAAACCCCCCAAACATTCATCGGGGGTCCCGGCAGGACCCAAAGATGGCAAAAAACCCAACTTTTCCGAGGGGTCGATTTTCACCCGTTTCGACAGTGCCGGCACTGTCGCGAAATCGCATTTTTTCGAGTTGCTGAAACGACACTTTTCTGCCCCGGGAGGTGGGCCAAACCCCCCAAACATTCATCGGGGGTCCCGGCAGGACCCAAAGATGGCAAAAAACCCAACTTTTCCGAGGGGTCGATTTTCACCCGTTTCGACAGTGCCGGCACTGTCGCGAAATCGCATTTTTTCGAGTTGCTGAAACGACACTTTTCCGCCCCGGGAGGTGGGCCAAACCCCCCAAACATTCATCGGGGGTCCCGGCAGGACCCAAAGATGGCAAAAAACCCAACTTTTCCGAGGGGTCGATTTTCACCCGTTTCGACAGTGCCGGCACTGTCGCGAAATCGCATTTTTTCGAGTTGCTGAAACGACACTTTTCTTCCCCGGGAGGTGGGCCAAACCCCCCAAACATTCATCGGGGGTCCCGGCAGGACCCAAAGATGGCAAAAAACCCAACTTTTCCGAGGGGTCGATTTTCACCCGTTTCGACAGTGCCGGCACTGTCGCGAAATCGCATTTTTTCGAGTTGCTGAAACGACACTTTTCCGCCCCGGGAGGTGGGCCAAACCCCCCAAACATTCATCGGGGGTCCCGGCAGGACCCAAAGATGGCAAAAAACCCAACTTTTCCGAGGGGTCGATTTTCACCCGTTTCGACAGTGCCGGCACTGTCGCGAAATCGCATTTTTTCCAGTTGCTGAAACGACACTTTTCCGCCCCGGGAGGTGGGCCAAACCCCCCAAACATTCATCGGGGGTCCCGGCAGGACCCAAAGATGGCAAAAAACCCAACTTTTCCGAGGGGTCGATTTTCACCCGTTTCGACACTGTCGCGAAATCGCATTTTTTCAAGTTGCTGAAACGACACTTTTCCGCCCCGGGAGGTGGGCCAAACCCCCCAAACATTCATCGGGGGTCCCGGCAGGACCCAAAGATGGCAAAAAACCCAACTTTTCCGAGGGGTCGATTTTCACCCGTTTCGACAGTGCCGGCACTGTCGCGAAATCGCATTTTTTCCAGTTGCTGAAACGACACTTTTCCGCCCCGGGAGGTGGGCCAAACCCCCCAAACATTCATCGGGGGTCCCGGCAGGACCCAAAGATGGCAAAAAACCCAACTTTTCCGAGGGGTCGATTTTCACCCGTTTCGACAGTGCCGGCACTGTCGCGAAATCGCATTTTTTCAAGTTGCTGAAACGACACTTTTCCGCCCCGGGAGGTGGGCCAAACCCCCCAAACATTCATCGGGGGTCCCGGCAGGACCCAAAGATGGCAAAAAACCCAACTTTTCCGAGGGGTCGATTTTCACCCGTTTCGACAGTGCCGGCACTGTCGCGAAATCGCATTTTTTCGAGTTGCTGAAACGACACTTTTCCGCCCCGGGAGGTGGGCCAAACCCCCCAAACATTCATCGGGGGTCCCGGCAGGACCCAAAGATGGCAAAAAACCCAACTTTTCCGAGGGGTCGATTTTCACCCGTTTCGACACTGTCGCGAAATCGCATTTTTTCAAGTTGCTGAAACGACACTTTTCCGCCCCGGGAGGTGGGCCAAACCCCCCAAACATTCATCGGGGGTCCCGGCAGGACCCAAAGATGGCAAAAAACCCAACTTTTCCGAGGGGTCGATTTTCACCCGTTTCGACAGTGCCGGCACTGTCGCGAAATCGCATTTTTTCAAGTTGCTGAAACGACACTTTTCCGCCCCGGGAGGTGGGCCAAACCCCCCAAACATTCATCGGGGGTCCCGGCAGGACCCAAAGATGGCAAAAAACCCAACTTTTCCGAGGGGTCGATTTTCACCCGTTTCGACAGTGCCGGCACTGTCGCGAAATCGCATTTTTTCGAGTTGCTGAAACGACACTTTTCCGCCCCGGGAGGTGGACCAAACCCCCCAAACATTCATCGGGGGTCCCGGCAGGACCCAAAGATGCAAAAAACCCAACTTTTCCGAGGGGTCGATTTTCACCCGTTTCGACAGTGCCGGCACTGTCGCGAAATCGCATTTTTTCAAGTTGCTGAAACGACACTTTTCCGCCCCGTGAGGTGGGCCAAACCCCCCAAACATTCATCGGGGGTCCCGGCAGGACCCAAAGATGGCAAAAAACCCAACTTTTCCGAGGGGTCGATTTTCACCCGTTTCGACAGTGCCGGCACTGTCGCGAAATCGCATTTTTTCGAGTTGCTGAAACGACACTTTTCTGCCCCGGGAGGTGGGCCAAACCCCCCAAACATTCATCGGGGGTCCCGGCAGGACCCAAAGATGGCAAAAAACCCAACTTTTCCGAGGGGTCGATTTTCACCCGTTTCGACAGTGCCGGCACTGTCGCGAAATCGCATTTTTTCGAGTTGCTGAAACGACACTTTTCCGCCCCGGGAGGTGGGCCAAACCCCCCAAACATTCATCGGGGGTCCCGGCAGGACCCAAAGATGGCAAAAAACCCAACTTTTCCGAGGGGTCGATTTTCACCCGTTTCGACAGTGCCGGCACTGTCGCGAAATCGCATTTTTTCGAGTTGCTGAAACGACACTTTTCTGCCCCGGGAGGTGGGCCAAACCCCCCAAACATTCATCGGGGGTCCCGGCAGGACCCAAAGATGGCAAAAAACCCAACTTTTCCGAGGGGTCGATTTTCACCCGTTTCGACAGTGCCGGCACTGTCGCGAAATCGCATTTTTTCGAGTTGCTGAAACGACACTTTTCCGCCCCGGGAGGTGGGCCAAACCCCCCAAACATTCATCGGGGGTCCCGGCAGGACCCAAAGATGGCAAAAAACCCAACTTTTCCGAGGGGTCGATTTTCACCCGTTTCGACAGTGCCGGCACTGTCGCGAAATCGCATTTTTTCGAGTTGCTGAAACGACACTTTTCTGCCCCGGGAGGTGGGCCAAACCCCCCAAACATTCATCGGGGGTCCCGGCAGGACCCAAAGATGGCAAAAAACCCAACTTTTCCGAGGGGTCGATTTTCACCCGTTTCGACAGTGCCGGCACTGTCGCGAAATCGCATTTTTTCGAGTTGCTGAAACGACACTTTTCCGCCCCGGGAGGTGGGCCAAACCCCCCAAACATTCATCGGGGGTCCCGGCAGGACCCAAAGATGGCAAAAAACCCAACTTTTCCGAGGGGTCGATTTTCACCCGTTTCGACAGTGCCGGCACTGTCGCGAAATCGCATTTTTTCGAGTTGCTGAAACGACACTTTTCTTCCCCGGGAGGTGGGCCAAACCCCCCAAACATTCATCGGGGGTCCCGGCAGGACCCAAAGATGGCAAAAAACCCAACTTTTCCGAGGGGTCGATTTTCACCCGTTTCGACAGTGCCGGCACTGTCGCGAAATCGCATTTTTTCGAGTTGCTGAAACGACACTTTTCCGCCCCGGGAGGTGGGCCAAACCCCCCAAACATTCATCGGGGGTCCCGGCAGGACCCAAAGATGGCAAAAAACCCAACTTTTCCGAGGGGTCGATTTTCACCCGTTTCGACAGTGCCGGCACTGTCGCGAAATCGCATTTTTTCCAGTTGCTGAAACGACACTTTTCCGCCCCGGGAGGTGGGCCAAACCCCCCAAACATTCATCGGGGGTCCCGGCAGGACCCAAAGATGGCAAAAAACCCAACTTTTCCGAGGGGTCGATTTTCACCCGTTTCGACACTGTCGCGAAATCGCATTTTTTCAAGTTGCTGAAACGACACTTTTCCGCCCCGGGAGGTGGGCCAAACCCCCCAAACATTCATCGGGGGTCCCGGCAGGACCCAAAGATGGCAAAAAACCCAACTTTTCCGAGGGGTCGATTTTCACCCGTTTCGACAGTGCCGGCACTGTCGCGAAATCGCATTTTTTCGAGTTGCTGAAACGACACTTTTCTTCCCCGGGAGGTGGGCCAAACCCCCCAAACATTCATCGGGGGTCCCGGCAGGACCCAAAGATGGCAAAAAACCCAACTTTTCCGAGGGGTCGATTTTCACCCGTTTCGACAGTGCCGGCACTGTCGCGAAATCGCATTTTTTCGAGTTGCTGAAACGACACTTTTCCGCCCCGGGAGGTGGGCCAAACCCCCCAAACATTCATCGGGGGTCCCGGCAGGACCCAAAGATGGCAAAAAACCCAACTTTTCCGAGGGGTCGATTTTCACCCGTTTCGACAGTGCCGGCACTGTCGCGAAATCGCATTTTTTCCAGTTGCTGAAACGACACTTTTCCGCCCCGGGAGGTGGGCCAAACCCCCCAAACATTCATCGGGGGTCCCGGCAGGACCCAAAGATGGCAAAAAACCCAACTTTTCCGAGGGGTCGATTTTCACCCGTTTCGACACTGTCGCGAAATCGCATTTTTTCAAGTTGCTGAAACGACACTTTTCCGCCCCGGGAGGTGGGCCAAACCCCCCAAACATTCATCGGGGGTCCCGGCAGGACCCAAAGATGGCAAAAAACCCAACTTTTCCGAGGGGTCGATTTTCACCCGTTTCGACAGTGCCGGCACTGTCGCGAAATCGCATTTTTTCGAGTTGCTGAAACGACACTTTTCTGCCCCGGGAGGTGGGCCAAACCCCCCAAACATTCATCGGGGGTCCCGGCAGGACCCAAAGATGGCAAAAAACCCAACTTTTCCGAGGGGTCGATTTTCACCCGTTTCGACAGTGCCGGCACTGTCGCGAAATCGCATTTTTTCGAGTTGCTGAAACGACACTTTTCCGCCCCGGGAGGTGGGCCAAACCCCCCAAACATTCATCGGGGGTCCCGGCAGGACCCAAAGATGGCAAAAAACCCAACTTTTCCGAGGGGTCGATTTTCACCCGTTTCGACACTGTCGCGAAATCGCATTTTTTCAAGTTGCTGAAACGACACTTTTCCGCCCCGGGAGGTGGGCCAAACCCCCCAAACATTCATCGGGGGTCCCGGCAGGACCCAAAGATGGCAAAAAACCCAACTTTTCCGAGGGGTCGATTTTCACCCGTTTCGACAGTGCCGGCACTGTCGCGAAATCGCATTTTTTCAAGTTGCTGAAACGACACTTTTCCGCCCCGGGAGGTGGGCCAAACCCCCCAAACATTCATCGGGGGTCCCGGCAGGACCCAAAGATGGCAAAAAACCCAACTTTTCCGAGGGGTCGATTTTCACCCGTTTCGACAGTGCCGGCACTGTCGCGAAATCGCATTTTTTCGAGTTGCTGAAACGACACTTTTCCGCCCCGGGAGGTGGACCAAACCCCCCAAACATTCATCGGGGGTCCCGGCAGGACCCAAAGATGCAAAAAACCCAACTTTTCCGAGGGGTCGATTTTCACCCGTTTCGACAGTGCCGGCACTGTCGCGAAATCGCATTTTTTCAAGTTGCTGAAACGACACTTTTCCGCCCCGTGAGGTGGGCCAAACCCCCCAAACATTCATCGGGGGTCCCGGCAGGACCCAAAGATGGCAAAAAACCCAACTTTTCCGAGGGGTCGATTTTCACCCGTTTCGACAGTGCCGGCACTGTCGCGAAATCGCATTTTTTCGAGTTGCTGAAACGACACTTTTCTGCCCCGGGAGGTGGGCCAAACCCCCCAAACATTCATCGGGGGTCCCGGCAGGACCCAAAGATGGCAAAAAACCCAACTTTTCCGAGGGGTCGATTTTCACCCGTTTCGACAGTGCCGGCACTGTCGCGAAATCGCATTTTTTCGAGTTGCTGAAACGACACTTTTCCGCCCCGGGAGGTGGGCCAAACCCCCCAAACATTCATCGGGGGTCCCGGCAGGACCCAAAGATGGCAAAAAACCCAACTTTTCCGAGGGGTCGATTTTCACCCGTTTCGACAGTGCCGGCACTGTCGCGAAATCGCATTTTTTCGAGTTGCTGAAACGACACTTTTCTGCCCCGGGAGGTGGGCCAAACCCCCCAAACATTCATCGGGGGTCCCGGCAGGACCCAAAGATGGCAAAAAACCCAACTTTTCCGAGGGGTCGATTTTCACCCGTTTCGACAGTGCCGGCACTGTCGCGAAATCGCATTTTTTCGAGTTGCTGAAACGACACTTTTCCGCCCCGGGAGGTGGGCCAAACCCCCCAAACATTCATCGGGGGTCCCGGCAGGACCCAAAGATGGCAAAAAACCCAACTTTTCCGAGGGGTCGATTTTCACCCGTTTCGACAGTGCCGGCACTGTCGCGAAATCGCATTTTTTCGAGTTGCTGAAACGACACTTTTCTGCCCCGGGAGGTGGGCCAAACCCCCCAAACATTCATCGGGGGTCCCGGCAGGACCCAAAGATGGCAAAAAACCCAACTTTTCCGAGGGGTCGATTTTCACCCGTTTCGACAGTGCCGGCACTGTCGCGAAATCGCATTTTTTCGAGTTGCTGAAACGACACTTTTCCGCCCCGGGAGGTGGGCCAAACCCCCCAAACATTCATCGGGGGTCCCGGCAGGACCCAAAGATGGCAAAAAACCCAACTTTTCCGAGGGGTCGATTTTCACCCGTTTCGACAGTGCCGGCACTGTCGCGAAATCGCATTTTTTCGAGTTGCTGAAACGACACTTTTCCGCCCCGGGAGGTGGGCCAAACCCCCCAAACATTCATCGGGGGTCCCGGCAGGACCCAAAGATGGCAAAAAACCCAACTTTTCCGAGGGGTCGATTTTCACCCGTTTCGACAGTGCCGGCACTGTCGCGAAATCGCATTTTTTCGAGTTGCTGAAACGACACTTTTCTGCCCCGGGAGGTGGGCCAAACCCCCCAAACATTCATCGGGGGTCCCGGCAGGACCCAAAGATGGCAAAAAACCCAACTTTTCCGAGGGGTCGATTTTCACCCGTTTCGACAGTGCCGGCACTGTCGCGAAATCGCATTTTTTCGAGTTGCTGAAACGACACTTTTCCGCCCCGGGAGGTGGGCCAAACCCCCCAAACATTCATCGGGGGTCCCGGCAGGACCCAAAGATGGCAAAAAACCCAACTTTTCCGAGGGGTCGATTTTCACCCGTTTCGACAGTGCCGGCACTGTCGCGAAATCGCATTTTTTCGAGTTGCTGAAACGACACTTTTCTTCCCCGGGAGGTGGGCCAAACCCCCCAAACATTCATCGGGGGTCCCGGCAGGACCCAAAGATGGCAAAAAACCCAACTTTTCCGAGGGGTCGATTTTCACCCGTTTCGACAGTGCCGGCACTGTCGCGAAATCGCATTTTTTCGAGTTGCTGAAACGACACTTTTCCGCCCCGGGAGGTGGGCCAAACCCCCCAAACATTCATCGGGGGTCCCGGCAGGACCCAAAGATGGCAAAAAACCCAACTTTTCCGAGGGGTCGATTTTCACCCGTTTCGACAGTGCCGGCACTGTCGCGAAATCGCATTTTTTCCAGTTGCTGAAACGACACTTTTCCGCCCCGGGAGGTGGGCCAAACCCCCCAAACATTCATCGGGGGTCCCGGCAGGACCCAAAGATGGCAAAAAACCCAACTTTTCCGAGGGGTCGATTTTCACCCGTTTCGACACTGTCGCGAAATCGCATTTTTTCAAGTTGCTGAAACGACACTTTTCCGCCCCGGGAGGTGGGCCAAACCCCCCAAACATTCATCGGGGGTCCCGGCAGGACCCAAAGATGGCAAAAAACCCAACTTTTCCGAGGGGTCGATTTTCACCCGTTTCGACAGTGCCGGCACTGTCGCGAAATCGCATTTTTTCCAGTTGCTGAAACGACACTTTTCCGCCCCGGGAGGTGGGCCAAACCCCCCAAACATTCATCGGGGGTCCCGGCAGGACCCAAAGATGGCAAAAAACCCAACTTTTCCGAGGGGTCGATTTTCACCCGTTTCGACAGTGCCGGCACTGTCGCGAAATCGCATTTTTTCAAGTTGCTGAAACGACACTTTTCCGCCCCGGGAGGTGGGCCAAACCCCCCAAACATTCATCGGGGGTCCCGGCAGGACCCAAAGATGGCAAAAAACCCAACTTTTCCGAGGGGTCGATTTTCACCCGTTTCGACAGTGCCGGCACTGTCGCGAAATCGCATTTTTTCGAGTTGCTGAAACGACACTTTTCCGCCCCGGGAGGTGGACCAAACCCCCCAAACATTCATCGGGGGTCCCGGCAGGACCCAAAGATGCAAAAAACCCAACTTTTCCGAGGGGTCGATTTTCACCCGTTTCGACAGTGCCGGCACTGTCGCGAAATCGCATTTTTTCAAGTTGCTGAAACGACACTTTTCCGCCCCGTGAGGTGGGCCAAACCCCCCAAACATTCATCGGGGGTCCCGGCAGGACCCAAAGATGGCAAAAAACCCAACTTTTCCGAGGGGTCGATTTTCACCCGTTTCGACAGTGCCGGCACTGTCGCGAAATCGCATTTTTTCGAGTTGCTGAAACGACACTTTTCTGCCCCGGGAGGTGGGCCAAACCCCCCAAACATTCATCGGGGGTCCCGGCAGGACCCAAAGATGGCAAAAAACCCAACTTTTCCGAGGGGTCGATTTTCACCCGTTTCGACAGTGCCGGCACTGTCGCGAAATCGCATTTTTTCGAGTTGCTGAAACGACACTTTTCCGCCCCGGGAGGTGGGCCAAACCCCCCAAACATTCATCGGGGGTCCCGGCAGGACCCAAAGATGGCAAAAAACCCAACTTTTCCGAGGGGTCGATTTTCACCCGTTTCGACACTGTCGCGAATCGCATTTTTTCAAGTTGCTGAAACGACACTTTTCCGCCCCGGGAGGTGGGCCAAACCCCCCAAACATTCATCGGGGGTCCCGGCAGGACCCAAAGATGGCAAAAAACCCAACTTTTCCGAGGGGTCGATTTTCACCCGTTTCGACAGTGCCGGCACTGTCGCGAAATCGCATTTTTTCAAGTTGCTGAAACGACACTTTTCCGCCCCGGGAGGTGGGCCAAACCCCCCAAACATTCATCGGGGGTCCCGGCAGGACCCAAAGATGGCAAAAAACCCAACTTTTCCGAGGGGTCGATTTTCACCCGTTTCGACAGTGCCGGCACTGTCGCGAAATCGCATTTTTTCGAGTTGCTGAAACGACACTTTTCCGCCCCGGGAGGTGGACCAAACCCCCCAAACATTCATCGGGGGTCCCGGCAGGACCCAAAGATGCAAAAAACCCAACTTTTCCGAGGGGTCGATTTTCACCCGTTTCGACAGTGCCGGCACTGTCGCGAAATCGCATTTTTTCAAGTTGCTGAAACGACACTTTTCCGCCCCGTGAGGTGGGCCAAACCCCCCAAACATTCATCGGGGGTCCCGGCAGGACCCAAAGATGGCAAAAAACCCAACTTTTCCGAGGGGTCGATTTTCACCCGTTTCGACAGTGCCGGCACTGTCGCGAAATCGCATTTTTTCGAGTTGCTGAAACGACACTTTTCTGCCCCGGGAGGTGGGCCAAACCCCCCAAACATTCATCGGGGGTCCCGGCAGGACCCAAAGATGGCAAAAAACCCAACTTTTCCGAGGGGTCGATTTTCACCCGTTTCGACAGTGCCGGCACTGTCGCGAAATCGCATTTTTTCGAGTTGCTGAAACGACACTTTTCCGCCCCGGGAGGTGGGCCAAACCCCCCAAACATTCATCGGGGGTCCCGGCAGGACCCAAAGATGGCAAAAAACCCAACTTTTCCGAGGGGTCGATTTTCACCCGTTTCGACAGTGCCGGCACTGTCGCGAAATCGCATTTTTTCGAGTTGCTGAAACGACACTTTTCTGCCCCGGGAGGTGGGCCAAACCCCCCAAACATTCATCGGGGGTCCCGGCAGGACCCAAAGATGGCAAAAAACCCAACTTTTCCGAGGGGTCGATTTTCACCCGTTTCGACAGTGCCGGCACTGTCGCGAAATCGCATTTTTTCGAGTTGCTGAAACGACACTTTTCCGCCCCGGGAGGTGGGCCAAACCCCCCAAACATTCATCGGGGGTCCCGGCAGGACCCAAAGATGGCAAAAAAACCCAACTTTTCCGAGGGGTCGATTTTCACCCGTTTCGACAGTGCCGGCACTGTCGCGAAATCGCATTTTTTCGAGTTGCTGAAACGACACTTTTCTGCCCCGGGAGGTGGGCCAAACCCCCCAAACATTCATCGGGGGTCCCGGCAGGACCCAAAGATGGCAAAAAACCCAACTTTTCCGAGGGGTCGATTTTTCACCCGTTTCGACAGTGCCGGCACTGTCGCGAAATCGCATTTTTTCGAGTTGCTGAAACGACACTTTTCCGCCCCGGGAGGTGGGCCAAACCCCCCAAACATTCATCGGGGGTCCCGGCAGGACCCAAAGATGGCAAAAAACCCAACTTTTCCGAGGGGTCGATTTTCACCCGTTTCGACAGTGCCGGCACTGTCGCGAAATCGCATTTTTTCGAGTTGCTGAAACGACACTTTTCCGCCCCGGGAGGTGGGCCAAACCCCCCAAACATTCATCGGGGGTCCCGGCAGGACCCAAAGATGGCAAAAAACCCAACTTTTCCGAGGGGTCGATTTTCACCCGTTTCGACAGTGCCGGCACTGTCGCGAAATCGCATTTTTTCGAGTTGCTGAAACGACACTTTTCTGCCCCGGGAGGTGGGCCAAACCCCCCAAACATTCATCGGGGGTCCCGGCAGGACCCAAAGATGGCAAAAAACCCAACTTTTCCGAGGGGTCGATTTTCACCCGTTTCGACAGTGCCGGCACTGTCGCGAAATCGCATTTTTTCGAGTTGCTGAAACGACACTTTTCTTCCCCGGGAGGTGGGCCAAACCCCCCAAACATTCATCGGGGGTCCCGGCAGGACCCAAAGATGGCAAAAAACCCAACTTTTCCGAGGGGTCGATTTTCACACCGTTTCGACAGTGCCGGCACTGTCGCGAAATCGCATTTTTTCGAGTTGCTGAAACGACACTTTTCCGCCCCGGGAGGTGGGCCAAACCCCCCAAACATTCATCGGGGGTCCCGGCAGGACCCAAAGATGGCAAAAAACCCAACTTTTCCGAGGGGTCGATTTCACACCGTTTCGACAGTGCCGGCACTGTCGCGAAATCGCATTTTTTCCAGTTGCTGAAACGACACTTTTCCGCCCCGGGAGGTGGGCCAAACCCCCCAAACATTCATCGGGGGTCCCGGCAGGACCCAAAGATGGCAAAAAACCCAACTTTTCCGAGGGGTCGATTTTCACCCGTTTCGACAGTGCCGGCACTGTCGCGAAATCGCATTTTTTCGAGTTGCTGAAACGACACTTTTCTGCCCCGGGAGGTGGGCCAAACCCCCAACATTCATCGGGGGTCCCGGCAGGACCCAAAGATGCAAAAAACCCAACTTTTCCGAGGGGTCGATTTTCACCCGTTTCGACAGTGCCGGCACTGTCGCGAAATCGCATTTTTTCGAGTTGCTGAAACGACACTTTTCCGCCCCGGGAGGTGGGCCAAACCCCCCAAACATTCATCGGGGGTCCCGGCAGGACCCAAAGATGGCAAAAAACCCAACTTTTCCGAGGGGTCGATTTTCACGCCGTTTCGACAGTGCCGGCACTGTCGCGAAATCGCATTTTTTCCAGTTGCTGAAACGACACTTTTCCGCCCCGGGAGGTGGGCCAAACCCCCCAAACATTCATCGGGGGTCCCGGCAGGACCCAAAGATGGCAAAAAACCCAACTTTTCCGAGGGGTCGATTTTCACCCGTTTCGACAGTGCCGGCACTGTCGCGAAATCGCATTTTTTCAAGTTGCTGAAACGACACTTTTCCGCCCCGGGAGGTGGGCCAAACCCCCCAAACATTCATCGGGGGTCCCGGCAGGACCCAAAGATGGCAAAAAACCCAACTTTTTCCGAGGGGTCGATTTTCACCCGTTTCGACAGTGCCGGCACTGTCGCGAAATCGCATTTTTTCGAGTTGCTGAAACGACACTTTTCCGCCCCGGGAGTGGACCAAACCCCCCAAACATTCATCGGGGGTCCCGCAGGACCCAAAGATGCAAAAAACCCAACTTTTCCGAGGGGTCGATTTCACCCGTTTCGACAGTGCCGGCACTGTCGCGAAATCGCAT
>NW_026559888.1:72500-78594 GCF_027744805.1 Dunckerocampus dactyliophorus | reverse complement strand
ATGAGAAAAAAGGTGAAAAAATGGCAAAGTGTCAAGGGAGAAATTCAGAAACCCAGGCCGAGCTGCCTGGAGCCCAGGGGCGGCTGCAAAGTCTGTGGAGAGCCGCTGTGTCCCTGGATGAAATGAGAAAAAAGGTGAAAAAATGGCAAAGTGTCAAGGGAGCTAGGCAGAAACCCATGCCTAGGGTCCTGGAGCCCAGGGGCCGCGGGAAAGTCTGTGGAGAGCCGCTGTGTCCCTGGATGAAATGAGGAAAAAGGTGAAAAAATGGCAAAGTGTCAAGGGAGAAATTCAGAAACCCATGCCGAGCTGCCTGGAGCCCAGGGGCGGCTGTAAAGTCTGTGGAGAGCCGCTGTGTCCCTGGATGAAATGAGAAAAAGGGTGGAAAAATGGCAAAGTGTCAAGGGAGCTAGGCAGAAACCCATGCCGAGCTGCCTGGAGCCCAGGGGCGGCTGTAAAGTCTGTGGAGTGCCGCTGTGTCCCTGGATGAAATGAGAAAAAGGGTGAAAAAATGGCAAAGTGTCAAGGGAGAAATTCAGAAACCCAGGCCGAGCTGCCTGGAGCCCAGGGGCGGCTGCAAAGTCTGTGGAGAGCCGCTGTGTCCCTGGATGAAATGAGAAAAAAGGTGAAAAAATGGCAAAGTGTCAAGGGAGAAATTCAGAAACCCAGGCCGAGCTGCCTGGAGCCCAGGGGCGGCTGCAAAGTCTGTGGAGAGCCGCTGTGTCCCTGGATGAAATGAGAAAAAAGGTGAAAAAATGGCAAAGTGTCAAGGGAGCTAGGCAGAAACCCATGCCTAGGGTCCTGGAGCCCAGGGGCGGTTCTAAAGTCTGTGAGAGCCGCTGTGTCCCTGGATGAATTGAGAAAAAGGGTGAAAAAATGGCAAAGTGTCAAGGGAGCTAGGCAGAAACCCATGCCTAGGGTCCTGGAGCCCAGGGGCCGCGGGAAAGTCTGTGGAGTGCCGCTGTGTCCCTGGATGAAATGAGAAAAAAGGTGAAAAAATGGCAAAGTGTCAAGGGAGAAATTCAGAAACTCAGGCCGAGCTGCCTGGAGCCCAGGGGCGGCTGTAAAGTCTGTGGAGTGCCGCTGTGTCCCTGGATGAAATGAGAAAAAAGGTGAAAAAATGGCAAAGTGTCAAGGGAGAAATTCAGAAACTCAGGCCGAGCTGCCTGGAGCCCAGGGGCGGCTGTAAAGTCTGTGGAGTGCCGCTGTGTCCCTGGATGAAATGAGAAAAAAGGTGAAAAAATGGCAAAGTGTCAAGGGAGAAATTCAGAAACTCAGGCCGAGCTGCCTGGAGCCCAGGGGCCGCGGGAAAGTCTGTGGAGAGCCGCTGTGTCCCTGGATGAAATGAGAAAAAAGGTGAAAAAATGGCAAAGTGTCAAGGGAGCTAGGCAGAAACCCATGCCTAGGGTCCTGGAGCCCAGGGGCGGTTCTAAAGTCTGTGAGAGCCGCTGTGTCCCTGGATGAATTGAGAAAAAGGGTGAAAAAATGGCAAAGTGTCAAGGGAGCTAGGCAGAAACCCATGCCTAGGGTCCTGGAGCCCAGGGGCCGCGGGAAAGTCTGTGGAGTGCCGCTGTGTCCCTGGATGAAATGAGAAAAAAGGTGAAAAAATGGCAAAGTGTCAAGGGAGAAATTCAGAAACTCAGGCCGAGCTGCCTGGAGCCCAGGGGCGGCTGTAAAGTCTGTGGAGTGCCGCTGTGTCCCTGGATGAAATGAGAAAAAAGGTGGAAAAATGGCAAAGTGTCAAGGGAGAAATTCAGAAACTCAGGCCGAGCTGCCTGGAGCCCAGGGGCGGCTGCAAAGTCTGTGGAGTGCCGCTGTGTCCCTGGATGAAATGAGAAAAAGGGTGGAAAAATGGCAAAGTGTCAAGGGAGAAATTCAGAAACTCAGGCCGAGCTGCCTGGAGCCCAGGGGCGGCTGCAAAGTCTGTGGAGTGCCGCTGTGTCCCTGGATGAAATGAGAAAAAGGGTGGAAAAATGGCAAAGTGTCAAGGGAGAAATTCAGAAACCCAGGCCGAGCTGCCTGGAGCCCAGGGGCGGCTGCAAAGTCTGTGGAGAGCCGCTGTGTCCCTGGATGAAATGAGAAAAAGGGTGAAAAAATGGCAAAGTGTCAAGGGAGAAATTCAGAAACCCATGCCTAGGGTCCTGGAGCCCAGGGGCGGCTGTAAAGTCTGTGGAGAGCCGCTGTGTCCCTGGATGAAATGAGAAAAAGGGTGGAAAAATGGCAAAGTGTCAAGGGAGAAATTCAGAAACTCAGGCCGAGCTGCCTGGAGCCCAGGGGCCGCGGGAAAGTCTGTGGAGAGCCGCTGTGTCCCTGGATGAAATGAGAAAAAAGGTGAAAAAATGGCAAAGTGTCAAGGGAGAAATTCAGAAACTCAGGCCGAGCTGCCTGGAGCCCAGGGGCGGATGCAAAGTCTGTGGAGAGCCGCTGTGTCCCTGGATGAAATGAGAAAAAGGGTGAAAAAGTAACAAAGTGTCAAGGGAGCTAGGCAGAAACCCATGCCTAGGGTCCTGGAGCCCAGGGGCCGCGGGAAAGTCTGTGGAGAGCCGCTGTGTCCCTGGATGAAATGAGAAAAAAGGTGAAAAAATGGCAAAGTGTCAAGGGAGCTAGGCAGAAACCCATGCCTAGGGTCCTGGAGCCCAGGGGCGGTTCTAAAGTCTGTGAGAGCCGCTGTTGCCCTGGATGAAATGAGAAAAAAGGTGAAAAAATGGCAAAGTGTCAAGGGAGCTAGGCAGAAACCCATGCCGAGCTGCCTGGAGCCCAGGGGCGGCTGTAAAGTCTGTGGAGTGCCGCTGTGTCCCTGGATGAAATGAGAAAAAAGGTGAAAAAATGGCAAAGTGTCAAGGGAGAAATTCAGAAACTCAGGCCGAGCTGCCTGGAGCCCAGGGGCCGCGGGAAAGTCTGTGGAGAGCCGCTGTGTCCCTGGATGAAATGAAGAAAAAGGTGAAAAAATGGCAAAGTGTCAAGGGAGAAATTCAGAAACCCATGCCTAGGGTCCTGGAGCCCAGGGGCCGCGGGAAAGTCTGTGGAGAGCCGCTGTGTCCCTGGATGAAATGAGAAAAAAGGTGAAAAAGTAACAAAGTGTCAAGGGAGAAATTCAGAAACCCAGGCCGAGCTGCCTGGAGCCTCAAAGCGGATAGAAATAGCGTGGAGAGCCGCTGTTAAGCCAGACGCCCTCTGGCGGACACAGGCAGGAGTTGCAGTAAATGCATTGAAGTCAATGGGCGAGAGTACCCAATGCGCCAAAAAAGTGCTGAAAATATGACAAAGTGTCAAATGAATGGGAGGCAATGGGCGAGAGTACCCAATGCGCCAAAAAAGTGCTGAAAATATGACAAAGTGTCAAATGAATGGGAGTCAATGGGCGAGAGTACCCAATGCACAAAAAAAGTGCTGAAAAAGTCCACACGAGCCTAGTCAGAAATGCAGGCCGAGGCGGCTGGAGCCCCAAAGCGGCTATAAAAAGCGTGGAGAGCCGCTGTCGCCCCGGAGGAACGGAGAAAAAGTGCTGAAAAAAGGCCCACGTCCTAACGGACCGAGGCGGAAGTGCAGGCGAGGCGGCAGGAGTCTGAAAACCGCTATAAAAAGCGTGGAGAGCCGCTGTCGCCCCGGAGAAACGGAGAAAAAGTGCTGAAAAAAGGCCTAAATCCTAACGGACCTAGGCGGAAGTGCAGGCGAGGCGGCAGGAGTCTGAAAACGGCTATAAAATGCGTGGAGAGCCGCTGTCGCCCCGGAGAAACGGAGAAAAAGTGCTGAAAAAAGGCCTAAATCCTAACGGACCGAGGCGGAAGTGCAGGCGAGGCGGCAGGAGTCTGAAAACGGCTATAAAATGCGTGGAGAGCCGCTGTCGCCCCGGAGGAACGGAGAAAAAGTGCTGAAAAAAGGCCTAAATCCTAACGGACCGAGGCGGAAGTGCAGGCGAGGCGGCAGGAGTCTGAAAACGGCTATAAAATGCGTGGAGAGCCGCTGTCGCCCCGGAGGAACGGAGAAAAAGTGCTGAAAAAAGGCCTAAATCCTAACGGACCGAGGCGGAAGTGCAGGCGAGGCGGCAGGAGTCTGAAAACGGCTATAAAATGCGTGGAGAGCCGCTGTCGCCCCGGAGGAACGGAGAAAAAGTGCTGAAAAAAGGCCTAAATCCTAACGGACCGAGGCGGAAGTGCAGGCGAGGCGGCAGGAGTCTGAAAGCGGCTATAAAACGCGTGGAGAGCCGCTCGGATGATTTTTCAAAGTGTCAAATGAATGGGAGTGAATGGGGCAGAGTACCCAATGTGTAAAAAAAGTGCTGAAAAAACGACAAAGTCCACACGAGCCTAGTCAGAAATGCAGTCCGAGGCGGCTGGAGCCCCAAAGCGGCTATAAAACGCGTGGAGAGCCGCTCGGATGATTTTTCAAAGTGTCAAATGAATGGGAGTGAATGGGGCAGAGTACCCAATGTGTAAAAAAAGTGCTGAAAAAACGACAAAGTCCACACGAGCCTAGTCAGAAATGCAGTCCGAGGCGGCTGGAGCCCCAAAGCGGCTATAAAATGCGTGGAGAGCCGCTCGGATGATTTTTCAAAGTGTCAAATGAATGGGAGTGAATGGGGCGGAGTACCCAATGCGCGAAAAAAGTGCTGAAAAAACGACAAAGTCCACACGAGCCTAGTCAGAAATGAAGGCCGAGGCGGCTGGAGCCCCAAAGCGGCTATAAAATGCGTGGAGAGCCGCTCGGATGATTTTTCAAAGTGTGAAATGAATGGGAGTGAATGGGGCGGAGTACCCAATGCGCGAAAAAAGTGCTGAAAAAACGACAAAGTCCACACGAGCCTAGTCAGAAATGAAGGCCGAGGCGGCTGGAGCCCCAAAGCGGCTATAAAATGCGTGGAGAGCCGCTCGGATGATTTTTCTAAGTGTGAAATGAATGGGAGTGAATGGGGCGGAGTACCCAATGCGCGAAAAAAGTGCTGAAAAAACGACAAAGTGTCAAATGAATGGGAGTGAATGGGCGGAGTACCCAATGCGCGAAAAAAGTGCTGAAAAAATGACAAAGTGTCAAATGAATGGGAGTCAATGAGTGTTTTGGTCGACCAGGAAAAAACGCGTTTACGGGAGAGGGTAAATCAGCCGAGAGGGGGGGGGGGGGTATACTTTACCCTCTCCCGTAAATGCCATTTTTCCTGGTTGACCAAAACACCTCCAGCACGATTTCGGAAACCCAGTTTTTAGAAACACTGACCTCCAGGGGAAGTACCGAGAAAAGCACACTTTTGAATCCGCTTTTGACGCACTGAAACACGGACGTGAGCTGGGGCTGTGCCGCTCTTGGAAAACCCCTGGAGGTTATTTTCTAAAACGGGTTTCCGCGTCCCCCTGGGCGCCCGTGTTGGGCCGCGCAAGGCGGTCCGGGCTGCCCACCCCATCTGAGTGCCCCGTTGGGCCGCGTGCATGGCAGGCATCCAAGGAAGGCTGATGAGCAGCGGTGATGATGATGATGAGACACCAGCTGCAATTTTGACAAAGTGTCACCTCTCAAGCATTTCCAAGCGTGACACAAACAAAAGGGAACGGGAACTTTGATATGAGTGACTTGTGCTTCTTTTTCTCCAAGTGTCACTCCACAGCTGGCACCCAGGCTGTGTGACGCAGGTGTCCGACGAGGAGCGCCCGCGATGGGCCGCGTCAGGCGGCCCGGGCCGCGCTATCACCTCCGGATGACAACATCCAAAGGAGCACGTTGGTGCTTGCTGGGAGTTTGCGCACGCGATAGGCGACGCCTGGCGGCCCTGGCCGCGCCTCGCCAGCGGGTAATGACGACCGCGAGCGCCATGCTGCGCCGATGGAGCTGTCCGAGGAGCGAGAGCGCCCGCCATGGGCGGCATCCGGCGGCCCCTGGCCGTGCTTCGTCTGCGGGTCGCTCTCCACCTCCGGGTGGCCAATCCGAGGTGTCCGCAAAGTGTGTGCGCTCGCCATGGGCGGCATCCGGCGGCCTCTGGCCGTGCTTCGTCTGCGGGTGCACACTCGGAGCGAGGCTCCTGCTCGCTCCGGCGCGGTAGCTTTGTCCGCGCTCCACCTCCGGGTGGCGAATCCCAAAAAGCAGCACTTTGGTGCTACGAAGGTGTCAG
>NW_026559888.1:50000-60000 GCF_027744805.1 Dunckerocampus dactyliophorus | reverse complement strand
GGTGAAAAAATGGCAAAGTGTCAAGGGAGAAATTCAGAAACCCAGGACGAGCTGCCTGGAGCCCGGGGGCGGCTGCAAAGTCTGTGGAGAGCCGCTGTGTCCCTGGATGAAATGAGAAAAAAGGTGAAAAAATGGCAAAGTGTCAAGGGAGAAATTCAGAAACTCAGGCCGAGCTGCCTGGAGCCTCAAAGCGGATAGAAATAGCGTGGAGAGCCGCTGTTAAGCCAGACGCCCTCTGGCGGACACAGGCAGGAGTTGCAGTAAATGCATTGAAGTCAATGGGCGAGAGTAAGCCATGCCTTGCGTCCTGGAGCCCAGGGGCGGTTCTAAAGTCTGTGAGAGCCGCTGTGTCCCTGGATGAAATGAGAAAAAGGGTGAAAAAATGGCAAAGTGTCAAGGGAGCTAGGCAGAAACCCATGCCTAGGGTCCTGGAGCCCAGGGGCCGCGGGAAAGTCTGTGGAGAGCCGCTGTGTCCCTGGATGAAATGAGAAAAAAGGTGAAAAAATGGCAAAGTGTCAAGGGAGAAATTCAGAAACCCAGGCCGAGCTGCCTGGAGCCCAGGGGCGGCTGCAAAGTCTGTGGAGAGCCGCTGTGTCCCTGGATGAAATGAGAAAAAAGGTGAAAAAATGGCAAAGTGTCAAGGGAGAAATTCAGAAACCCAGGCCGAGCTGCCTGGAGCCCAGGGGCGGCTGCAAAGTCTGTGGAGAGCCGCTGTGTCCCTGGATGAAATGAGAAAAAAGGTGAAAAAATGGCAAAGTGTCAAGGGAGCTAGGCAGAAACCCATGCCTAGGGTCCTGGAGCCCAGGGGCGGTTCTAAAGTCTGTGAGAGCCGCTGTGTCCCTGGATGAATTGAGAAAAAGGGTGAAAAAATGGCAAAGTGTCAAGGGAGCTAGGCAGAAACCCATGCCTAGGGTCCTGGAGCCCAGGGGCCGCGGGAAAGTCTGTGGAGTGCCGCTGTGTCCCTGGATGAAATGAGAAAAAAGGTGAAAAAATGGCAAAGTGTCAAGGGAGAAATTCAGAAACTCAGGCCGAGCTGCCTGGAGCCCAGGGGCGGCTGTAAAGTCTGTGGAGTGCCGCTGTGTCCCTGGATGAAATGAGAAAAAAGGTGAAAAAATGGCAAAGTGTCAAGGGAGAAATTCAGAAACTCAGGCCGAGCTGCCTGGAGCCCAGGGGCGGCTGTAAAGTCTGTGGAGTGCCGCTGTGTCCCTGGATGAAATGAGAAAAAAGGTGAAAAAATGGCAAAGTGTCAAGGGAGAAATTCAGAAACTCAGGCCGAGCTGCCTGGAGCCCAGGGGCCGCGGGAAAGTCTGTGGAGAGCCGCTGTGTCCCTGGATGAAATGAGAAAAAAGGTGAAAAAATGGCAAAGTGTCAAGGGAGCTAGGCAGAAACCCATGCCTAGGGTCCTGGAGCCCAGGGGCGGTTCTAAAGTCTGTGAGAGCCGCTGTGTCCCTGGATGAATTGAGAAAAAGGGTGAAAAAATGGCAAAGTGTCAAGGGAGCTAGGCAGAAACCCATGCCTAGGGTCCTGGAGCCCAGGGGCCGCGGGAAAGTCTGTGGAGTGCCGCTGTGTCCCTGGATGAAATGAGAAAAAAGGTGAAAAAATGGCAAAGTGTCAAGGGAGAAATTCAGAAACTCAGGCCGAGCTGCCTGGAGCCCAGGGGCGGCTGTAAAGTCTGTGGAGTGCCGCTGTGTCCCTGGATGAAATGAGAAAAAAGGTGGAAAAATGGCAAAGTGTCAAGGGAGAAATTCAGAAACTCAGGCCGAGCTGCCTGGAGCCCAGGGGCGGCTGCAAAGTCTGTGGAGTGCCGCTGTGTCCCTGGATGAAATGAGAAAAAGGGTGGAAAAATGGCAAAGTGTCAAGGGAGAAATTCAGAAACTCAGGCCGAGCTGCCTGGAGCCCAGGGGCGGCTGCAAAGTCTGTGGAGTGCCGCTGTGTCCCTGGATGAAATGAGAAAAAAGGTGAAAAAATGGCAAAGTGTCAAGGGAGAAATTCAGAAACCCATGCCTAGGGTCCTGGAGCCCAGGGGCGGCTGTAAAGTCTGTGGAGTGCCGCTGTGTCCCTGGATGAAATGAGAAAAAGGGTGAAAAAATGGCAAAGTGTCAAGGGAGAAATTCAGAAACCCAGGCCGAGCTGCCTGGAGCCCAGGGGCGGCTGCAAAGTCTGTGGAGAGCCGCTGTGTCCCTGGATGAAATGAGAAAAAAGGTGAAAAAATGGCAAAGTGTCAAGGGAGAAATTCAGAAACCCAGGCCGAGCTGCCTGGAGCCCAGGGGCGGCTGCAAAGTCTGTGGAGAGCCGCTGTGTCCCTGGATGAAATGAGAAAAAAGGTGAAAAAATGGCAAAGTGTCAAGGGAGCTAGGCAGAAACCCATGCCTAGGGTCCTGGAGCCCAGGGGCGGTTCTAAAGTCTGTGAGAGCCGCTGTGTCCCTGGATGAATTGAGAAAAAGGGTGAAAAAATGGCAAAGTGTCAAGGGAGCTAGGCAGAAACCCATGCCTAGGGTCCTGGAGCCCAGGGGCCGCGGGAAAGTCTGTGGAGTGCCGCTGTGTCCCTGGATGAAATGAGAAAAAAGGTGAAAAAATGGCAAAGTGTCAAGGGAGAAATTCAGAAACTCAGGCCGAGCTGCCTGGAGCCCAGGGGCGGCTGTAAAGTCTGTGGAGTGCCGCTGTGTCCCTGGATGAAATGAGAAAAAAGGTGAAAAAATGGCAAAGTGTCAAGGGAGAAATTCAGAAACTCAGGCCGAGCTGCCTGGAGCCCAGGGGCGGCTGTAAAGTCTGTGGAGTGCCGCTGTGTCCCTGGATGAAATGAGAAAAAAGGTGAAAAAATGGCAAAGTGTCAAGGGAGAAATTCAGAAACTCAGGCCGAGCTGCCTGGAGCCCAGGGGCCGCGGGAAAGTCTGTGGAGAGCCGCTGTGTCCCTGGATGAAATGAGAAAAAAGGTGAAAAAATGGCAAAGTGTCAAGGGAGCTAGGCAGAAACCCATGCCTAGGGTCCTGGAGCCCAGGGGCGGTTCTAAAGTCTGTGAGAGCCGCTGTGTCCCTGGATGAATTGAGAAAAAGGGTGAAAAAATGGCAAAGTGTCAAGGGAGCTAGGCAGAAACCCATGCCTAGGGTCCTGGAGCCCAGGGGCCGCGGGAAAGTCTGTGGAGTGCCGCTGTGTCCCTGGATGAAATGAGAAAAAAGGTGAAAAAATGGCAAAGTGTCAAGGGAGAAATTCAGAAACTCAGGCCGAGCTGCCTGGAGCCCAGGGGCGGCTGTAAAGTCTGTGGAGTGCCGCTGTGTCCCTGGATGAAATGAGAAAAAAGGTGGAAAAATGGCAAAGTGTCAAGGGAGAAATTCAGAAACTCAGGCCGAGCTGCCTGGAGCCCAGGGGCGGCTGCAAAGTCTGTGGAGTGCCGCTGTGTCCCTGGATGAAATGAGAAAAAGGGTGGAAAAATGGCAAAGTGTCAAGGGAGAAATTCAGAAACTCAGGCCGAGCTGCCTGGAGCCCAGGGGCGGCTGCAAAGTCTGTGGAGTGCCGCTGTGTCCCTGGATGAAATGAGAAAAAGGGTGGAAAAGTAACAAAGTGTCAAGGGAGCTAGGCAGAAACCCATGCCTAGGGTCCTGGAGCCCAGGGGCCGCGGGAAAGTCTGTGGAGAGCCGCTGTGTCCCTGGATGAAATGAGAAAAAAGGTGAAAAAATGGCAAAGTGTCAAGGGAGCTAGGCAGAAACCCATGCCTAGGGTCCTGGAGCCCAGGGGCGGTTCTAAAGTCTGTGAGAGCCGCTGTTGCCCTGGATGAAATGAGAAAAAAGGTGAAAAAATGGCAAAGTGTCAAGGGAGCTAGGCAGAAACCCATGCCGAGCTGCCTGGAGCCCAGGGGCGGCTGTAAAGTCTGTGGAGTGCCGCTGTGTCCCTGGATGAAATGAGAAAAAAGGTGAAAAAATGGCAAAGTGTCAAGGGAGAAATTCAGAAACTCAGGCCGAGCTGCCTGGAGCCCAGGGGCCGCGGGAAAGTCTGTGGAGAGCCGCTGTGTCCCTGGATGAAATGAGAAAAAGGGTGGAAAAATGGCAAAGTGTCAAGGGAGCTAGGCAGAAACCCATGCCGAGCTGCCTGGAGCCCAGGGGCGGCTGTAAAGTCTGTGGAGTGCCGCTGTGTCCCTGGATGAAATGAGAAAAAGGGTGAAAAAATGGCAAAGTGTCAAGGGAGAAATTCAGAAACCCAGGCCGAGCTGCCTGGAGCCCAGGGGCGGCTGCAAAGTCTGTGGAGAGCCGCTGTGTCCCTGGATGAAATGAGAAAAAAGGTGAAAAAATGGCAAAGTGTCAAGGGAGAAATTCAGAAACCCAGGCCGAGCTGCCTGGAGCCCAGGGGCGGCTGCAAAGTCTGTGGAGAGCCGCTGTGTCCCTGGATGAAATGAGAAAAAAGGTGAAAAAATGGCAAAGTGTCAAGGGAGCTAGGCAGAAACCCATGCCTAGGGTCCTGGAGCCCAGGGGCGGTTCTAAAGTCTGTGAGAGCCGCTGTGTCCCTGGATGAATTGAGAAAAAGGGTGAAAAAATGGCAAAGTGTCAAGGGAGCTAGGCAGAAACCCATGCCTAGGGTCCTGGAGCCCAGGGGCCGCGGGAAAGTCTGTGGAGTGCCGCTGTGTCCCTGGATGAAATGAGAAAAAAGGTGAAAAAATGGCAAAGTGTCAAGGGAGAAATTCAGAAACTCAGGCCGAGCTGCCTGGAGCCCAGGGGCGGCTGTAAAGTCTGTGGAGTGCCGCTGTGTCCCTGGATGAAATGAGAAAAAAGGTGAAAAAATGGCAAAGTGTCAAGGGAGAAATTCAGAAACTCAGGCCGAGCTGCCTGGAGCCCAGGGGCGGCTGTAAAGTCTGTGGAGTGCCGCTGTGTCCCTGGATGAAATGAGAAAAAAGGTGAAAAAATGGCAAAGTGTCAAGGGAGAAATTCAGAAACTCAGGCCGAGCTGCCTGGAGCCCAGGGGCCGCGGGAAAGTCTGTGGAGAGCCGCTGTGTCCCTGGATGAAATGAGAAAAAAGGTGAAAAAATGGCAAAGTGTCAAGGGAGCTAGGCAGAAACCCATGCCTAGGGTCCTGGAGCCCAGGGGCGGTTCTAAAGTCTGTGAGAGCCGCTGTGTCCCTGGATGAATTGAGAAAAAGGGTGAAAAAATGGCAAAGTGTCAAGGGAGCTAGGCAGAAACCCATGCCTAGGGTCCTGGAGCCCAGGGGCCGCGGGAAAGTCTGTGGAGTGCCGCTGTGTCCCTGGATGAAATGAGAAAAAAGGTGAAAAAATGGCAAAGTGTCAAGGGAGAAATTCAGAAACTCAGGCCGAGCTGCCTGGAGCCCAGGGGCGGCTGTAAAGTCTGTGGAGTGCCGCTGTGTCCCTGGATGAAATGAGAAAAAAGGTGGAAAAATGGCAAAGTGTCAAGGGAGAAATTCAGAAACTCAGGCCGAGCTGCCTGGAGCCCAGGGGCGGCTGCAAAGTCTGTGGAGTGCCGCTGTGTCCCTGGATGAAATGAGAAAAAGGGTGGAAAAATGGCAAAGTGTCAAGGGAGAAATTCAGAAACTCAGGCCGAGCTGCCTGGAGCCCAGGGGCGGCTGCAAAGTCTGTGGAGTGCCGCTGTGTCCCTGGATGAAATGAGAAAAAAGGTGAAAAAATGGCAAAGTGTCAAGGGAGAAATTCAGAAACCCATGCCTAGGGTCCTGGAGCCCAGGGGCGGCTGTAAAGTCTGTGGAGAGCCGCTGTGTCCCTGGATGAAATGAGAAAAAGGGTGGAAAAATGGCAAAGTGTCAAGGGAGAAATTCAGAAACTCAGGCCGAGCTGCCTGGAGCCCAGGGGCCGCGGGAAAGTCTGTGGAGAGCCGCTGTGTCCCTGGATGAAATGAGAAAAAAGGTGAAAAAATGGCAAAGTGTCAAGGGAGAAATTCAGAAACTCAGGCCGAGCTGCCTGGAGCCCAGGGGCGGATGCAAAGTCTGTGGAGAGCCGCTGTGTCCCTGGATGAAATGAGAAAAAGGGTGAAAAAGTAACAAAGTGTCAAGGGAGCTAGGCAGAAACCCATGCCTAGGGTCCTGGAGCCCAGGGGCCGCGGGAAAGTCTGTGGAGAGCCGCTGTGTCCCTGGATGAAATGAGAAAAAGGGTGGAAAAATGGCAAAGTGTCAAGGGAGAAATTCAGAAACTCAGGCCGAGCTGCCTGGAGCCCAGGGGCCGCGGGAAAGTCTGTGGAGAGCCGCTGTGTCCCTGGATGAAATGAGAAAAAAGGTGAAAAAATGGCAAAGTGTCAAGGGAGAAATTCAGAAACTCAGGCCGAGCTGCCTGGAGCCCAGGGGCGGATGCAAAGTCTGTGGAGAGCCGCTGTGTCCCTGGATGAAATGAGAAAAAGGGTGAAAAAGTAACAAAGTGTCAAGGGAGCTAGGCAGAAACCCATGCCTAGGGTCCTGGAGCCCAGGGGCCGCGGGAAAGTCTGTGGAGAGCCGCTGTGTCCCTGGATGAAATGAGAAAAAAGGTGAAAAAATGGCAAAGTGTCAAGGGAGCTAGGCAGAAACCCATGCCTAGGGTCCTGGAGCCCAGGGGCGGTTCTAAAGTCTGTGAGAGCCGCTGTTGCCCTGGATGAAATGAGAAAAAAGGTGAAAAAATGGCAAAGTGTCAAGGGAGCTAGGCAGAAACCCATGCCGAGCTGCCTGGAGCCCAGGGGCGGCTGTAAAGTCTGTGGAGTGCCGCTGTGTCCCTGGATGAAATGAGAAAAAAGGTGAAAAAATGGCAAAGTGTCAAGGGAGAAATTCAGAAACTCAGGCCGAGCTGCCTGGAGCCCAGGGGCCGCGGGAAAGTCTGTGGAGAGCCGCTGTGTCCCTGGATGAAATGAAGAAAAAGGTGAAAAAATGGCAAAGTGTCAAGGGAGAAATTCAGAAACCCATGCCTAGGGTCCTGGAGCCCAGGGGCCGCGGGAAAGTCTGTGGAGAGCCGCTGTGTCCCTGGATGAAATGAGAAAAAAGGTGAAAAAGTAACAAAGTGTCAAGGGAGAAATTCAGAAACCCAGGCCGAGCTGCCTGGAGCCTCAAAGCGGATAGAAATAGCGTGGAGAGCCGCTGTTAAGCCAGACGCCCTCTGGCGGACACAGGCAGGAGTTGCAGTAAATGCATTGAAGTCAATGGGCGAGAGTACCCAATGCGCCAAAAAAGTGCTGAAAATATGACAAAGTGTCAAATGAATGGGAGGCAATGGGCGAGAGTACCCAATGCGCCAAAAAAGTGCTGAAAATATGACAAAGTGTCAAATGAATGGGAGTCAATGGGCGAGAGTACCCAATGCACAAAAAAAGTGCTGAAAAAGTCCACACGAGCCTAGTCAGAAATGCAGGCCGAGGCGGCTGGAGCCCCAAAGCGGCTATAAAAAGCGTGGAGAGCCGCTGTCGCCCCGGAGGAACGGAGAAAAAGTGCTGAAAAAAGGCCCACGTCCTAACGGACCGAGGCGGAAGTGCAGGCGAGGCGGCAGGAGTCTGAAAACCGCTATAAAAAGCGTGGAGAGCCGCTGTCGCCCCGGAGAAACGGAGAAAAAGTGCTGAAAAAAGGCCTAAATCCTAACGGACCTAGGCGGAAGTGCAGGCGAGGCGGCAGGAGTCTGAAAACGGCTATAAAATGCGTGGAGAGCCGCTGTCGCCCCGGAGAAACGGAGAAAAAGTGCTGAAAAAAGGCCTAAATCCTAACGGACCGAGGCGGAAGTGCAGGCGAGGCGGCAGGAGTCTGAAAACGGCTATAAAATGCGTGGAGAGCCGCTGTCGCCCCGGAGGAACGGAGAAAAAGTGCTGAAAAAAGGCCTAAATCCTAACGGACCGAGGCGGAAGTGCAGGCGAGGCGGCAGGAGTCTGAAAACGGCTATAAAATGCGTGGAGAGCCGCTGTCGCCCCGGAGGAACGGAGAAAAAGTGCTGAAAAAAGGCCTAAATCCTAACGGACCGAGGCGGAAGTGCAGGCGAGGCGGCAGGAGTCTGAAAACGGCTATAAAATGCGTGGAGAGCCGCTGTCGCCCCGGAGGAACGGAGAAAAAGTGCTGAAAAAAGGCCTAAATCCTAACGGACCGAGGCGGAAGTGCAGGCGAGGCGGCAGGAGTCTGAAAGCGGCTATAAAACGCGTGGAGAGCCGCTCGGATGATTTTTCAAAGTGTCAAATGAATGGGAGTGAATGGGGCAGAGTACCCAATGTGTAAAAAAAGTGCTGAAAAAACGACAAAGTCCACACGAGCCTAGTCAGAAATGCAGTCCGAGGCGGCTGGAGCCCCAAAGCGGCTATAAAACGCGTGGAGAGCCGCTCGGATGATTTTTCAAAGTGTCAAATGAATGGGAGTGAATGGGGCAGAGTACCCAATGTGTAAAAAAAGTGCTGAAAAAACGACAAAGTCCACACGAGCCTAGTCAGAAATGCAGTCCGAGGCGGCTGGAGCCCCAAAGCGGCTATAAAATGCGTGGAGAGCCGCTCGGATGATTTTTCAAAGTGTCAAATGAATGGGAGTGAATGGGGCGGAGTACCCAATGCGCGAAAAAAGTGCTGAAAAAACGACAAAGTCCACACGAGCCTAGTCAGAAATGAAGGCCGAGGCGGCTGGAGCCCCAAAGCGGCTATAAAATGCGTGGAGAGCCGCTCGGATGATTTTTCAAAGTGTGAAATGAATGGGAGTGAATGGGGCGGAGTACCCAATGCGCGAAAAAAGTGCTGAAAAAACGACAAAGTCCACACGAGCCTAGTCAGAAATGAAGGCCGAGGCGGCTGGAGCCCCAAAGCGGCTATAAAATGCGTGGAGAGCCGCTCGGATGATTTTTCTAAGTGTGAAATGAATGGGAGTGAATGGGGCGGAGTACCCAATGCGCGAAAAAAGTGCTGAAAAAACGACAAAGTGTCAAATGAATGGGAGTGAATGGGCGGAGTACCCAATGCGTGAAAAAAGGTCTGGAAAAACGACAAAGTGTCAAATGAATGGGAGTGAATGGGCGGAGTACCCAATGCGCGAAAAAAGTGCTGAAAAAATGACAAAGTGTCAAATGAATGGGAGTCAATGAGTGTTTTGGTCGACCAGGAAAAAACGCGTTTACGGGAGAGGGTAAATCAGCCGAGAGGGGGGGGGGGGGGTATACTTTACCCTCTCCCGTAAATGCCATTTTTCCTGGTTGACCAAAACACCTCCAGCACGATTTCGGAAACCCAGTTTTTAGAAACACTGACCTCCAGGGGAAGTACCGAGAAAAGCACACTTTTGAATCCGCTTTTGACGCACTGAAACACGGACGTGAGCTGGGGCTGTGCCGCTCTTGGAAAACCCCTGGAGGTTATTTTCTAAAACGGGTTTCCGCGTCCCCCTGGGCGCCCGTGTTGGGCCGCGCAAGGCGGTCCGGGCTGCCCACCCCATCTGAGTGCCCCGTTGGGCCGCGTGCATGGCAGGCATCCAAGGAAGGCTGATGAGCAGCGGTGATGATGATGATGAGACACCAGCTGCAATTTTGACAAAGTGTCACCTCTCAAGCATTTCCAAGCGTGACACAAACAAAAGGGAACGGGAACTTTGATATGAGTGACTTGTGCTTCTTTTTCTCCAAGTGTCACTCCACAGCTGGCACCCAGGCTGTGTGACGCAGGTGTCCGACGAGGAGCGCCCGCGATGGGCCGCGTCAGGCGGCCCGGGCCGCGCTATCACCTCCGGATGACAACATCCAAAGGAGCACGTTGGTGCTTGCTGGGAGTTTGCGCACGCGATAGGCGACGCCTGGCGGCCCTGGCCGCGCCTCGCCAGCGGGTAATGACGACCGCGAGCGCCATGCTGCGCCGATGGAGCTGTCCGAGGAGCGAGAGCGCCCGCCATGGGCGGCATCCGGCGGCCCCTGGCCGTGCTTCGTCTGCGGGTCGCTCTCCACCTCCGGGTGGCCAATCCGAGGTGTCCGCAAAGTGTGTGCGCTCGCCATGGGCGGCATCCGGCGGCCTCTGGCCGTGCTTCGTCTGCGGGTGCACACTCGGAGCGAGGCTCCTGCTCGCTCCGGCGCGGTAGCTTTGTCCGC
>NW_026559888.1:35000-37500 GCF_027744805.1 Dunckerocampus dactyliophorus | reverse complement strand
GCCGCGGGAAAGTCTGTGGAGAGCCGCTGTGTCCCTGGATGAAATGAGAAAAAAGGTGAAAAAGTAACAAAGTGTCAAGGGAGAAATTCAGAAACCCAGGCCGAGCTGCCTGGAGCCTCAAAGCGGATAGAAATAGCGTGGAGAGCCGCTGTTAAGCCAGACGCCCTCTGGCGGACACAGGCAGGAGTTGCAGTAAATGCATTGAAGTCAATGGGCGAGAGTACCCAATGCGCCAAAAAAGTGCTGAAAATATGACAAAGTGTCAAATGAATGGGAGTCAATGGGCGAGAGTACCCAATGCACAAAAAAAGTGCTGAAAATATGACAAAGTGTCAAATGAATGGGAGTCAATGGGCGAGAGTACCCAATGCACAAAAAAAGTGCTGAAAAAGTCCACACGAGCCTAGTCAGAAATGCAGGCCGAGGCGGCTGGAGCCCCAAAGCGGCTATAAAAAGCGTGGAGAGCCGCTGTCGCCCCGGAGAAACGGAGAAAAAGTGCTGAAAAAAGGCCCACGTCCTAACGGACCTAGGCGGAAGTGCAGGCGAGGCGGCAGGAGTCTGAAAACCGCTATAAAAAGCGTGGAGAGCCGCTGTCGCCCCGGAGAAACGGAGAAAAAGTGCTGAAAAAAGGCCTAAATCCTAACGGACCTAGGCGGAAGTGCAGGCGAGGCGGCAGGAGTCTGAAAACCGCTATAAAAAGCGTGGAGAGCCGCTGTCGCCCCGGAGAAACGGAGAAAAAGTGCTGAAAAAAGGCCTAAATCCTAACGGACCTAGGCGGAAGTGCAGGCGAGGCGGCAGGAGTCTGAAAACCGCTATAAAAAGCGTGGAGAGCCGCTGTCGCCCCGGAGGAACGGAGAAAAAGTGCTGAAAAAAGGCCTAAATCCTAACGGACCGAGGCGGAAGTGCAGGCGAGGCGGCAGGAGTCTGAAAACGGCTATAAAATGCGTGGAGAGCCGCTGTCGCCCCGGAGAAACGGAGAAAAAGTGCTGAAAAAAGGCCTAAATCCTAACGGACCGAGGCGGAAGTGCAGGCGAGGCGGCAGGAGTCTGAAAGCGGCTATAAAACGCGTGGAGAGCCGCTCGGATGATTTTTCAAAGTGTCAAATGAATGGGAGTGAATGGGGCAGAGTACCCAATGTGTAAAAAAAGTGCTGAAAAAACGACAAAGTCCACACGAGCCTAGTCAGAAATGCAGTCCGAGGCGGCTGGAGCCCCAAAGCGGCTATAAAACGCGTGGAGAGCCGCTCGGATGATTTTTCAAAGTGTCAAATGAATGGGAGTGAATGGGGCAGAGTACCCAATGTGTAAAAAAAGTGCTGAAAAAACGACAAAGTCCACACGAGCCTAGTCAGAAATGCAGTCCGAGGCGGCTGGAGCCCCAAAGCGGCTATAAAACGCGTGGAGAGCCGCTCGGATGATTTTTCAAAGTGTCAAATGAATGGGAGTGAATGGGGCGGAGTACCCAATGCGCCAAAAAAGTGCTGAAAAAACGACAAAGTGTCAAATGAATGGGAGTGAATGGGGCAGAGTACCCAATGTGTAAAAAAAGTGCTGAAAAAACGACAAAGTGTCAAATGAATGGGAGTGAATGGGGCGGAGTACCCAATGCGCAAAAAAAGTGCTGAAAAAACGACAAAGTCCACACGAGCCTAGTCAGAAATGAAGGCCGAGGCGGCTGGAGCCCCAAAGCGGCTATAAAATGCGTGGAGAGCCGCTCGGATGATTTTTCTAAGTGTGAAATGAATGGGAGTGAATGGGGCGGAGTACCCAATGCGCGAAAAAAGTGCTGAAAAAACGACAAAGTGTCAAATGAATGGGAGTGAATGGGCGGAGTACCCAATGCGTGAAAAAAGGTCTGGAAAAACGACAAAGTGTCAAATGAATGGGAGTCAATGGGCGGAGTACCCAATGCGCGAAAAAAGTGCTGAAAAAATGACAAAGTGTCAAATGAATGGGAGTCAATGAGTGTTTTGGTCGACCAGGAAAAAACGCGTTTACGGGAGAGGGTAAATCAGCCGAGAGGGGGGGGGGGGGTATACTTTACCCTCTCCCGTAAATGCCATTTTTCCTGGTTGACCAAAACACCTCCAGCACGATTTCGGAAACCCAGTTTTTAGAAACACTGACCTCCAGGGGAAGTACCGAGAAAAGCACACTTTTGAATCCGCTTTTGACGCACTGAAACACGGACGTGAGCTGGGGCCGTGCCGCTCTTGGAAAACCCCTGGAGGTTATTTTCTAAAACGGGTTTCCGCGTCCCCCCGGGCGCCCGTGTTGGGCCGCGCAAGGCGGTCCGGGCTGCCCGCCCCATCTGAGTGCCCCGTTGGGCCGCGTGCATGGCAGGCATCCAAGGAAGGCTGATGAGCAGCGGTGATGATGATGATGAGACACCAGCTGCAATTTTGACAAAGTGTCACCTCTCAAGCATTTCCAAGCGTGACACAAACAAAAGGGAACGGGAACTTTGATATGAGTGACTTGTGCTTCTTTTTCTCCAAGTG
>NW_026559888.1:17500-22500 GCF_027744805.1 Dunckerocampus dactyliophorus | reverse complement strand
CTGTGTCCCTGGATGAAATGAGAAAAAAGGTGAAAAAATGGCAAAGTGTCAAGGGAGAAATTCAGAAACCCAGGCCGAGCTGCCTGGAGCCCAGGGGCGGCTGCAAAGTCTGTGGAGAGCCGCTGTGTCCCTGGATGAAATGAGAAAAAAGGTGAAAAAATGGCAAAGTGTCAAGGGAGCTAGGCAGAAACCCATGCCTAGGGTCCTGGAGCCCAGGGGCCGCGGGAAAGTCTGTGGAGAGCCGCTGTGTCCCTGGATGAAATGAGGAAAAAGGTGAAAAAATGGCAAAGTGTCAAGGGAGAAATTCAGAAACCCATGCCGAGCTGCCTGGAGCCCAGGGGCGGCTGTAAAGTCTGTGGAGAGCCGCTGTGTCCCTGGATGAAATGAGAAAAAGGGTGGAAAAATGGCAAAGTGTCAAGGGAGCTAGGCAGAAACCCATGCCGAGCTGCCTGGAGCCCAGGGGCGGCTGTAAAGTCTGTGGAGTGCCGCTGTGTCCCTGGATGAAATGAGAAAAAGGGTGAAAAAATGGCAAAGTGTCAAGGGAGAAATTCAGAAACCCAGGCCGAGCTGCCTGGAGCCCAGGGGCGGCTGCAAAGTCTGTGGAGAGCCGCTGTGTCCCTGGATGAAATGAGAAAAAAGGTGAAAAAATGGCAAAGTGTCAAGGGAGAAATTCAGAAACCCAGGCCGAGCTGCCTGGAGCCCAGGGGCGGCTGCAAAGTCTGTGGAGAGCCGCTGTGTCCCTGGATGAAATGAGAAAAAAGGTGAAAAAATGGCAAAGTGTCAAGGGAGCTAGGCAGAAACCCATGCCTAGGGTCCTGGAGCCCAGGGGCGGTTCTAAAGTCTGTGAGAGCCGCTGTGTCCCTGGATGAATTGAGAAAAAGGGTGAAAAAATGGCAAAGTGTCAAGGGAGCTAGGCAGAAACCCATGCCTAGGGTCCTGGAGCCCAGGGGCCGCGGGAAAGTCTGTGGAGTGCCGCTGTGTCCCTGGATGAAATGAGAAAAAAGGTGAAAAAATGGCAAAGTGTCAAGGGAGAAATTCAGAAACTCAGGCCGAGCTGCCTGGAGCCCAGGGGCGGCTGTAAAGTCTGTGGAGTGCCGCTGTGTCCCTGGATGAAATGAGAAAAAAGGTGAAAAAATGGCAAAGTGTCAAGGGAGAAATTCAGAAACTCAGGCCGAGCTGCCTGGAGCCCAGGGGCGGCTGTAAAGTCTGTGGAGTGCCGCTGTGTCCCTGGATGAAATGAGAAAAAAGGTGAAAAAATGGCAAAGTGTCAAGGGAGAAATTCAGAAACTCAGGCCGAGCTGCCTGGAGCCCAGGGGCCGCGGGAAAGTCTGTGGAGAGCCGCTGTGTCCCTGGATGAAATGAGAAAAAAGGTGAAAAAATGGCAAAGTGTCAAGGGAGCTAGGCAGAAACCCATGCCTAGGGTCCTGGAGCCCAGGGGCGGTTCTAAAGTCTGTGAGAGCCGCTGTGTCCCTGGATGAATTGAGAAAAAGGGTGAAAAAATGGCAAAGTGTCAAGGGAGCTAGGCAGAAACCCATGCCTAGGGTCCTGGAGCCCAGGGGCCGCGGGAAAGTCTGTGGAGTGCCGCTGTGTCCCTGGATGAAATGAGAAAAAAGGTGAAAAAATGGCAAAGTGTCAAGGGAGAAATTCAGAAACTCAGGCCGAGCTGCCTGGAGCCCAGGGGCGGCTGTAAAGTCTGTGGAGTGCCGCTGTGTCCCTGGATGAAATGAGAAAAAAGGTGGAAAAATGGCAAAGTGTCAAGGGAGAAATTCAGAAACTCAGGCCGAGCTGCCTGGAGCCCAGGGGCGGCTGCAAAGTCTGTGGAGTGCCGCTGTGTCCCTGGATGAAATGAGAAAAAGGGTGGAAAAATGGCAAAGTGTCAAGGGAGAAATTCAGAAACTCAGGCCGAGCTGCCTGGAGCCCAGGGGCGGCTGCAAAGTCTGTGGAGTGCCGCTGTGTCCCTGGATGAAATGAGAAAAAGGGTGGAAAAATGGCAAAGTGTCAAGGGAGAAATTCAGAAACCCAGGCCGAGCTGCCTGGAGCCCAGGGGCGGCTGCAAAGTCTGTGGAGAGCCGCTGTGTCCCTGGATGAAATGAGAAAAAGGGTGAAAAAATGGCAAAGTGTCAAGGGAGAAATTCAGAAACCCATGCCTAGGGTCCTGGAGCCCAGGGGCGGCTGTAAAGTCTGTGGAGAGCCGCTGTGTCCCTGGATGAAATGAGAAAAAGGGTGGAAAAATGGCAAAGTGTCAAGGGAGAAATTCAGAAACTCAGGCCGAGCTGCCTGGAGCCCAGGGGCCGCGGGAAAGTCTGTGGAGAGCCGCTGTGTCCCTGGATGAAATGAGAAAAAAGGTGAAAAAATGGCAAAGTGTCAAGGGAGAAATTCAGAAACTCAGGCCGAGCTGCCTGGAGCCCAGGGGCGGATGCAAAGTCTGTGGAGAGCCGCTGTGTCCCTGGATGAAATGAGAAAAAGGGTGAAAAAGTAACAAAGTGTCAAGGGAGCTAGGCAGAAACCCATGCCTAGGGTCCTGGAGCCCAGGGGCCGCGGGAAAGTCTGTGGAGAGCCGCTGTGTCCCTGGATGAAATGAGAAAAAAGGTGAAAAAATGGCAAAGTGTCAAGGGAGCTAGGCAGAAACCCATGCCTAGGGTCCTGGAGCCCAGGGGCGGTTCTAAAGTCTGTGAGAGCCGCTGTTGCCCTGGATGAAATGAGAAAAAAGGTGAAAAAATGGCAAAGTGTCAAGGGAGCTAGGCAGAAACCCATGCCGAGCTGCCTGGAGCCCAGGGGCGGCTGTAAAGTCTGTGGAGTGCCGCTGTGTCCCTGGATGAAATGAGAAAAAAGGTGAAAAAATGGCAAAGTGTCAAGGGAGAAATTCAGAAACTCAGGCCGAGCTGCCTGGAGCCCAGGGGCCGCGGGAAAGTCTGTGGAGAGCCGCTGTGTCCCTGGATGAAATGAAGAAAAAGGTGAAAAAATGGCAAAGTGTCAAGGGAGAAATTCAGAAACCCATGCCTAGGGTCCTGGAGCCCAGGGGCCGCGGGAAAGTCTGTGGAGAGCCGCTGTGTCCCTGGATGAAATGAGAAAAAAGGTGAAAAAGTAACAAAGTGTCAAGGGAGAAATTCAGAAACCCAGGCCGAGCTGCCTGGAGCCTCAAAGCGGATAGAAATAGCGTGGAGAGCCGCTGTTAAGCCAGACGCCCTCTGGCGGACACAGGCAGGAGTTGCAGTAAATGCATTGAAGTCAATGGGCGAGAGTACCCAATGCGCCAAAAAAGTGCTGAAAATATGACAAAGTGTCAAATGAATGGGAGGCAATGGGCGAGAGTACCCAATGCGCCAAAAAAGTGCTGAAAATATGACAAAGTGTCAAATGAATGGGAGTCAATGGGCGAGAGTACCCAATGCACAAAAAAAGTGCTGAAAAAGTCCACACGAGCCTAGTCAGAAATGCAGGCCGAGGCGGCTGGAGCCCCAAAGCGGCTATAAAAAGCGTGGAGAGCCGCTGTCGCCCCGGAGGAACGGAGAAAAAGTGCTGAAAAAAGGCCCACGTCCTAACGGACCGAGGCGGAAGTGCAGGCGAGGCGGCAGGAGTCTGAAAACCGCTATAAAAAGCGTGGAGAGCCGCTGTCGCCCCGGAGAAACGGAGAAAAAGTGCTGAAAAAAGGCCTAAATCCTAACGGACCTAGGCGGAAGTGCAGGCGAGGCGGCAGGAGTCTGAAAACGGCTATAAAATGCGTGGAGAGCCGCTGTCGCCCCGGAGAAACGGAGAAAAAGTGCTGAAAAAAGGCCTAAATCCTAACGGACCGAGGCGGAAGTGCAGGCGAGGCGGCAGGAGTCTGAAAACGGCTATAAAATGCGTGGAGAGCCGCTGTCGCCCCGGAGGAACGGAGAAAAAGTGCTGAAAAAAGGCCTAAATCCTAACGGACCGAGGCGGAAGTGCAGGCGAGGCGGCAGGAGTCTGAAAACGGCTATAAAATGCGTGGAGAGCCGCTGTCGCCCCGGAGGAACGGAGAAAAAGTGCTGAAAAAAGGCCTAAATCCTAACGGACCGAGGCGGAAGTGCAGGCGAGGCGGCAGGAGTCTGAAAACGGCTATAAAATGCGTGGAGAGCCGCTGTCGCCCCGGAGGAACGGAGAAAAAGTGCTGAAAAAAGGCCTAAATCCTAACGGACCGAGGCGGAAGTGCAGGCGAGGCGGCAGGAGTCTGAAAGCGGCTATAAAACGCGTGGAGAGCCGCTCGGATGATTTTTCAAAGTGTCAAATGAATGGGAGTGAATGGGGCAGAGTACCCAATGTGTAAAAAAAGTGCTGAAAAAACGACAAAGTCCACACGAGCCTAGTCAGAAATGCAGTCCGAGGCGGCTGGAGCCCCAAAGCGGCTATAAAACGCGTGGAGAGCCGCTCGGATGATTTTTCAAAGTGTCAAATGAATGGGAGTGAATGGGGCAGAGTACCCAATGTGTAAAAAAAGTGCTGAAAAAACGACAAAGTCCACACGAGCCTAGTCAGAAATGCAGTCCGAGGCGGCTGGAGCCCCAAAGCGGCTATAAAATGCGTGGAGAGCCGCTCGGATGATTTTTCAAAGTGTCAAATGAATGGGAGTGAATGGGGCGGAGTACCCAATGCGCGAAAAAAGTGCTGAAAAAACGACAAAGTCCACACGAGCCTAGTCAGAAATGAAGGCCGAGGCGGCTGGAGCCCCAAAGCGGCTATAAAATGCGTGGAGAGCCGCTCGGATGATTTTTCAAAGTGTGAAATGAATGGGAGTGAATGGGGCGGAGTACCCAATGCGCGAAAAAAGTGCTGAAAAAACGACAAAGTCCACACGAGCCTAGTCAGAAATGAAGGCCGAGGCGGCTGGAGCCCCAAAGCGGCTATAAAATGCGTGGAGAGCCGCTCGGATGATTTTTCTAAGTGTGAAATGAATGGGAGTGAATGGGGCGGAGTACCCAATGCGCGAAAAAAGTGCTGAAAAAACGACAAAGTGTCAAATGAATGGGAGTGAATGGGCGGAG
>NW_026559888.1:0-5000 GCF_027744805.1 Dunckerocampus dactyliophorus | reverse complement strand
AATGAGAAAAAAGGTGAAAAAATGGCAAAGTGTCAAGGGAGAAATTCAGAAACCCAGGACGAGCTGCCTGGAGCCCGGGGGCGGCTGCAAAGTCTGTGGAGAGCCGCTGTGTCCCTGGATGAAATGAGAAAAAAGGTGAAAAAATGGCAAAGTGTCAAGGGAGAAATTCAGAAACTCAGGCCGAGCTGCCTGGAGCCTCAAAGCGGATAGAAATAGCGTGGAGAGCCGCTGTTAAGCCAGACGCCCTCTGGCGGACACAGGCAGGAGTTGCAGTAAATGCATTGAAGTCAATGGGCGAGAGTAAGCCATGCCTTGCGTCCTGGAGCCCAGGGGCGGTTCTAAAGTCTGTGAGAGCCGCTGTGTCCCTGGATGAAATGAGAAAAAGGGTGAAAAAATGGCAAAGTGTCAAGGGAGCTAGGCAGAAACCCATGCCTAGGGTCCTGGAGCCCAGGGGCCGCGGGAAAGTCTGTGGAGAGCCGCTGTGTCCCTGGATGAAATGAGAAAAAAGGTGAAAAAATGGCAAAGTGTCAAGGGAGAAATTCAGAAACCCAGGCCGAGCTGCCTGGAGCCCAGGGGCGGCTGCAAAGTCTGTGGAGAGCCGCTGTGTCCCTGGATGAAATGAGAAAAAAGGTGAAAAAATGGCAAAGTGTCAAGGGAGAAATTCAGAAACCCAGGCCGAGCTGCCTGGAGCCCAGGGGCGGCTGCAAAGTCTGTGGAGAGCCGCTGTGTCCCTGGATGAAATGAGAAAAAAGGTGAAAAAATGGCAAAGTGTCAAGGGAGCTAGGCAGAAACCCATGCCTAGGGTCCTGGAGCCCAGGGGCCGCGGGAAAGTCTGTGGAGAGCCGCTGTGTCCCTGGATGAAATGAGGAAAAAGGTGAAAAAATGGCAAAGTGTCAAGGGAGAAATTCAGAAACCCATGCCGAGCTGCCTGGAGCCCAGGGGCGGCTGTAAAGTCTGTGGAGAGCCGCTGTGTCCCTGGATGAAATGAGAAAAAGGGTGGAAAAATGGCAAAGTGTCAAGGGAGCTAGGCAGAAACCCATGCCGAGCTGCCTGGAGCCCAGGGGCGGCTGTAAAGTCTGTGGAGTGCCGCTGTGTCCCTGGATGAAATGAGAAAAAGGGTGAAAAAATGGCAAAGTGTCAAGGGAGAAATTCAGAAACCCAGGCCGAGCTGCCTGGAGCCCAGGGGCGGCTGCAAAGTCTGTGGAGAGCCGCTGTGTCCCTGGATGAAATGAGAAAAAAGGTGAAAAAATGGCAAAGTGTCAAGGGAGAAATTCAGAAACCCAGGCCGAGCTGCCTGGAGCCCAGGGGCGGCTGCAAAGTCTGTGGAGAGCCGCTGTGTCCCTGGATGAAATGAGAAAAAAGGTGAAAAAATGGCAAAGTGTCAAGGGAGCTAGGCAGAAACCCATGCCTAGGGTCCTGGAGCCCAGGGGCGGTTCTAAAGTCTGTGAGAGCCGCTGTGTCCCTGGATGAATTGAGAAAAAGGGTGAAAAAATGGCAAAGTGTCAAGGGAGCTAGGCAGAAACCCATGCCTAGGGTCCTGGAGCCCAGGGGCCGCGGGAAAGTCTGTGGAGTGCCGCTGTGTCCCTGGATGAAATGAGAAAAAAGGTGAAAAAATGGCAAAGTGTCAAGGGAGAAATTCAGAAACTCAGGCCGAGCTGCCTGGAGCCCAGGGGCGGCTGTAAAGTCTGTGGAGTGCCGCTGTGTCCCTGGATGAAATGAGAAAAAAGGTGAAAAAATGGCAAAGTGTCAAGGGAGAAATTCAGAAACTCAGGCCGAGCTGCCTGGAGCCCAGGGGCGGCTGTAAAGTCTGTGGAGTGCCGCTGTGTCCCTGGATGAAATGAGAAAAAAGGTGAAAAAATGGCAAAGTGTCAAGGGAGAAATTCAGAAACTCAGGCCGAGCTGCCTGGAGCCCAGGGGCCGCGGGAAAGTCTGTGGAGAGCCGCTGTGTCCCTGGATGAAATGAGAAAAAAGGTGAAAAAATGGCAAAGTGTCAAGGGAGCTAGGCAGAAACCCATGCCTAGGGTCCTGGAGCCCAGGGGCGGTTCTAAAGTCTGTGAGAGCCGCTGTGTCCCTGGATGAATTGAGAAAAAGGGTGAAAAAATGGCAAAGTGTCAAGGGAGCTAGGCAGAAACCCATGCCTAGGGTCCTGGAGCCCAGGGGCCGCGGGAAAGTCTGTGGAGTGCCGCTGTGTCCCTGGATGAAATGAGAAAAAAGGTGAAAAAATGGCAAAGTGTCAAGGGAGAAATTCAGAAACTCAGGCCGAGCTGCCTGGAGCCCAGGGGCGGCTGTAAAGTCTGTGGAGTGCCGCTGTGTCCCTGGATGAAATGAGAAAAAAGGTGGAAAAATGGCAAAGTGTCAAGGGAGAAATTCAGAAACTCAGGCCGAGCTGCCTGGAGCCCAGGGGCGGCTGCAAAGTCTGTGGAGTGCCGCTGTGTCCCTGGATGAAATGAGAAAAAGGGTGGAAAAATGGCAAAGTGTCAAGGGAGAAATTCAGAAACTCAGGCCGAGCTGCCTGGAGCCCAGGGGCGGCTGCAAAGTCTGTGGAGTGCCGCTGTGTCCCTGGATGAAATGAGAAAAAGGGTGGAAAAATGGCAAAGTGTCAAGGGAGAAATTCAGAAACCCAGGCCGAGCTGCCTGGAGCCCAGGGGCGGCTGCAAAGTCTGTGGAGAGCCGCTGTGTCCCTGGATGAAATGAGAAAAAGGGTGAAAAAATGGCAAAGTGTCAAGGGAGAAATTCAGAAACCCATGCCTAGGGTCCTGGAGCCCAGGGGCGGCTGTAAAGTCTGTGGAGAGCCGCTGTGTCCCTGGATGAAATGAGAAAAAGGGTGGAAAAATGGCAAAGTGTCAAGGGAGAAATTCAGAAACTCAGGCCGAGCTGCCTGGAGCCCAGGGGCCGCGGGAAAGTCTGTGGAGAGCCGCTGTGTCCCTGGATGAAATGAGAAAAAAGGTGAAAAAATGGCAAAGTGTCAAGGGAGAAATTCAGAAACTCAGGCCGAGCTGCCTGGAGCCCAGGGGCGGATGCAAAGTCTGTGGAGAGCCGCTGTGTCCCTGGATGAAATGAGAAAAAGGGTGAAAAAGTAACAAAGTGTCAAGGGAGCTAGGCAGAAACCCATGCCTAGGGTCCTGGAGCCCAGGGGCCGCGGGAAAGTCTGTGGAGAGCCGCTGTGTCCCTGGATGAAATGAGAAAAAAGGTGAAAAAATGGCAAAGTGTCAAGGGAGCTAGGCAGAAACCCATGCCTAGGGTCCTGGAGCCCAGGGGCGGTTCTAAAGTCTGTGAGAGCCGCTGTTGCCCTGGATGAAATGAGAAAAAAGGTGAAAAAATGGCAAAGTGTCAAGGGAGCTAGGCAGAAACCCATGCCGAGCTGCCTGGAGCCCAGGGGCGGCTGTAAAGTCTGTGGAGTGCCGCTGTGTCCCTGGATGAAATGAGAAAAAAGGTGAAAAAATGGCAAAGTGTCAAGGGAGAAATTCAGAAACTCAGGCCGAGCTGCCTGGAGCCCAGGGGCCGCGGGAAAGTCTGTGGAGAGCCGCTGTGTCCCTGGATGAAATGAAGAAAAAGGTGAAAAAATGGCAAAGTGTCAAGGGAGAAATTCAGAAACCCATGCCTAGGGTCCTGGAGCCCAGGGGCCGCGGGAAAGTCTGTGGAGAGCCGCTGTGTCCCTGGATGAAATGAGAAAAAAGGTGAAAAAGTAACAAAGTGTCAAGGGAGAAATTCAGAAACCCAGGCCGAGCTGCCTGGAGCCTCAAAGCGGATAGAAATAGCGTGGAGAGCCGCTGTTAAGCCAGACGCCCTCTGGCGGACACAGGCAGGAGTTGCAGTAAATGCATTGAAGTCAATGGGCGAGAGTACCCAATGCGCCAAAAAAGTGCTGAAAATATGACAAAGTGTCAAATGAATGGGAGGCAATGGGCGAGAGTACCCAATGCGCCAAAAAAGTGCTGAAAATATGACAAAGTGTCAAATGAATGGGAGTCAATGGGCGAGAGTACCCAATGCACAAAAAAAGTGCTGAAAAAGTCCACACGAGCCTAGTCAGAAATGCAGGCCGAGGCGGCTGGAGCCCCAAAGCGGCTATAAAAAGCGTGGAGAGCCGCTGTCGCCCCGGAGGAACGGAGAAAAAGTGCTGAAAAAAGGCCCACGTCCTAACGGACCGAGGCGGAAGTGCAGGCGAGGCGGCAGGAGTCTGAAAACCGCTATAAAAAGCGTGGAGAGCCGCTGTCGCCCCGGAGAAACGGAGAAAAAGTGCTGAAAAAAGGCCTAAATCCTAACGGACCTAGGCGGAAGTGCAGGCGAGGCGGCAGGAGTCTGAAAACGGCTATAAAATGCGTGGAGAGCCGCTGTCGCCCCGGAGAAACGGAGAAAAAGTGCTGAAAAAAGGCCTAAATCCTAACGGACCGAGGCGGAAGTGCAGGCGAGGCGGCAGGAGTCTGAAAACGGCTATAAAATGCGTGGAGAGCCGCTGTCGCCCCGGAGGAACGGAGAAAAAGTGCTGAAAAAAGGCCTAAATCCTAACGGACCGAGGCGGAAGTGCAGGCGAGGCGGCAGGAGTCTGAAAACGGCTATAAAATGCGTGGAGAGCCGCTGTCGCCCCGGAGGAACGGAGAAAAAGTGCTGAAAAAAGGCCTAAATCCTAACGGACCGAGGCGGAAGTGCAGGCGAGGCGGCAGGAGTCTGAAAACGGCTATAAAATGCGTGGAGAGCCGCTGTCGCCCCGGAGGAACGGAGAAAAAGTGCTGAAAAAAGGCCTAAATCCTAACGGACCGAGGCGGAAGTGCAGGCGAGGCGGCAGGAGTCTGAAAGCGGCTATAAAACGCGTGGAGAGCCGCTCGGATGATTTTTCAAAGTGTCAAATGAATGGGAGTGAATGGGGCAGAGTACCCAATGTGTAAAAAAAGTGCTGAAAAAACGACAAAGTCCACACGAGCCTAGTCAGAAATGCAGTCCGAGGCGGCTGGAGCCCCAAAGCGGCTATAAAACGCGTGGAGAGCCGCTCGGATGATTTT
>NW_026559887.1:0-84849 GCF_027744805.1 Dunckerocampus dactyliophorus | reverse complement strand
TTTACACTTTATTCTCTTAATATTTACACTTTATTCCTCTTAATTATTTACAACCTTTATTCTCTAATATTTACACTTTATTCTTTAATATTTACACTTTATTCTCTAATATTTACACTTTATTCTCTTAATATTTACACTTTATTCTCTTAATATTTACACTTTATTCTCACATATTTACAATTTATTCTATAATATTTACACTTTATTCTCTTAATATTTACACTTTATTCTCTAATATTTACACTTTATTCTCTTAATATTTACACTTTATTCTCTAATATTTACACTTTATTCTCTAATATTTACACTTTATTCTCTTAATATTTACACTTTATTCCTTAATATTTACACTTTATTCTCTTAATATTTACAGTTAATCTTAATATTTACACTTTATTCTCAAATATTTACACTTTATTGCTTTAATATTTACACTTTATTCTTTAATATTTACACTTTATTCTCTAATATTTACACTTTATTCTCAAATATTTACACTTTATTCTCTTAATATTTACACTTTATTCTCTAATATTTACACTTTATTCTCTTAATATTTACACTTTATTCTCACATATTTACAATTTATTCTTAATATTTACACTTTATTCTCTTAATATTTACACTTTATTCTCTAATATTTACACTTTATTCTCTTAATATTTACAGTTTAATCTCTAATATTTACACTTTATTCTCAAATATTTACACTTTATTGTTTAATATTTACACTTTATTCTTTAATATTTACACTTTATTCTTTAATATTTACACTTTATTCTCAAATATTTACACTTTATTCTCTTAATATTTACACTTTATTCTCTAATATTTACACTTTATTCTCTTAATATTTACACTTTATTCTCACATATTTACAATTTATTCTTTAATATTTACACTTTATTCTCTTAATATTTACACTTTATTCTCTAATATTTACACTTTATTCTCTTAATATTTACACTTTATTCTTTAATATTTACACTTTATTCTCTAATATTTACACTTTATTCTCTAATATTTACACTTTATTCTCTTAATATTTACACTTTATTCTCACATATTTACAATTTATTCTTTAATATTTACACTTTATTCTCTTAATATTTACACTTTATTCTCTAATATTTACACTTTATTCTCTTAATATTTACACTTTATTCTTTAATATTTACACTTTATTATCTAATATTTACACTTTATTCTCTAATATTTACATTTTATTCTTTAATATTTACACTTTATTCTTTTAATATTTACACTTTATTCTCTTAATATTTACACTTTATTCTCAAATATTTACACTTTATTGTTTAATATTTACACTTTATTCTCTTAATATTTACACTTTATTCTTTAATATTTACACTTTATTCTCTAATATTTACACTTTATTCTCTTAATATTTACACTTTATTCTTTAATATTTACACTTTATTCTCTTAATATTTACAGTTTAATCTCTAATATTTACACTTTATTCTCAAATATTTACACTTTATTCTTTAATATTTACACTTTATTCTCTTAATATTTACAGTTTAATCTCTAATATTTACACTTTATTCTCTAATATTTACATTTTATTCTTTAATATTTACACTTTATTCTCTAATATTTACATTTTATTCTTTAATATTTACACTTTATTCTCTAATATTTACACTTTATTCTCTAATATTTACACTTTATTCTTTTAATATTTACACTTTATTCTCTTAATATTTACACTTTATTCTCTAATATTTACACTTTATTCTTTGAATATTTACACTTTATTCTTTTAATATTTACACTTTATTCTCTTAATATTTACAGTTTAATCTCTAATATTTACACTTTATTCTCAAATATTTACACTTTATTCTCTAATATTTACACTTTATTCTCTAATATTTACATTTTATTCTTTAATATTTACACTTTATTCTTTTAATATTTACACTTTATTCTCCTAATATTTACACTTTATTCTTCTAATATTTACACTTTATTCTCAAATATTTACACTTTATTCTCTAATATTTACACTTTATTCTCTAATATTTACAGTTTAATCTCTAATATTTACACTTTATTCTCAAATATTTACACTTTATTCTCACATATTTACAATTTATTCTTTAATATTTACACTTTATTCTCTTAATATTTACACTTTATTCTCTAATATTTACACTTTATTCTCTTAATATTTACACTTTATTCTTTAATATTTACACTTTATTCTCTAATATTTACACTTTATTCTCTTAATATTTACACTTTATTCTCTTAATATTTACACTTTATTCTCACATATTTACAATTTATTCTTTAATATTTACACTTTATTCTCTTAATATTTACACTTTATTCTCTAATATTTACACTTTATTCTCTTAATATTTACACTTTATTCTTTAATATTTACACTTTATTATCTAATATTTACATTTTATTCTTAAATATTTACACTTTATTCTTTTAATATTTACACTTTATTCTCAAATATTTACACTTTATTCTCTTAATATTTACACTTTATTCTCAAATATTTACACTTTATTCTTTTAATATTTACACTTTATTCTCTAATATTTACACTTTATTCTCTAATATTTACACTTTATTCTCTTAATATTTACACTTTATTCTGTAATATTTACACTTTATTCTTTAATATTTACACTTTATTCTCCTAATATTTACACTTTATTCTCTTAATATTTACACTTTATTCTCTAATATTTACACTTTATTCTTTAATATTTACACTTTATTCTCCTAATATTTACACTTTATTCTCTTAATATTTACACTTTATTCTCACATATTTACAATTTATTCTTTAATATTTACACTTTATTCTCTTAATATTTACACTTTATTCTCTAATATTTACACTTTATTCTCTTAATATTTACACTTTATTCTTTAATATTTACACTTTATTATCTAATATTTACACTTTATTCTCTAATATTTACATTTTATTCTTTAATATTTACACTTTATTCTTTTAATATTTACATTTTATTCTTTAATATTTACACTTTATTCTTTTAATATTTACACTTTATTCTCTTAATATTTACACTTTATTCTCTTAATATTTACACTTTATTGTTTAATATTTACACTTTATTCTCTTAATATTTACACTTTATTCTCAAATATTTACACTTTATTCTCTTAATATGTACACTTTATTCTCTTAATATTTACACTTTATTCTTTTAATATTTACACTTTATTCTCTAATATTTACACTTTATTCTCTAATATTTACACTTTATTCTCAAATATTTACACTTTATTCTCTAATATTTACACTTTATTCTCTAATATTTACACTTTATTCTTTAATATTTACACTTTATTCTCCTAATATTTACACTTTATTCTCTTAATATTTACACTTTATTCTCTAATATTTACACTTTATTGTTTAATATTTACACTTTATTCTCTAATATTTACACTTTATTCTCTTAATATTTACACTTTATTCTCTTAATATTTACACTTTATTCTCACATATTTACAATTTATTCTTTAATATTTACACTTTATTCTCTTAATATTTACACTTTATTCTCTAATATTTACACTTTATTCTCTTAATATTTACACTTTATTCTTTAATATTTACACTTTATTATCTAATATTTACACTTTATTCTCTAATATTTACATTTTATTCTTTAATATTTACACTTTATTCTTTTAATATTTACACTTTATTCTCTTAATATTTACACTTTATTCTCAAATATTTACACTTTATTGTTTAATATTTACACTTTATTCTCTTAATATTTACACTTTATTCTTTAATATTTACACTTTATTCTTTAATATTTACACTTTATTCTCTTAATATTTACACTTTATTCTTTAATATTTACACTTTATTCTCTTAATATTTACAGTTTAATCTCTAATATTTACACTTTATTCTCAAATATTTACACTTTATTGTTTAATATTTACACTTTATTCTTTAATATTTACACTTTATTCTTTAATATTTACACTTTATTCTCTTAATATTTACACTTTATTCTCCTAATATTTACACTTTATTCTTTTAATATTTACACTTTATTCTTTTAATATTTACACTTTATTCTCTTAATATTTACACTTTATTGTCTTAATATTTACACTTTATTCTCTAATATTTACACTTTATTCTCTTAATATTTACACTTTATTCTCTTAATATTTACACTTTATTCTCTTAATATTTACACTTTATTCTCTAATATTTACACTTTATTCTTTAATATTTACACTTTATTCTTTAATATTTACACTTTGTTTAATATTTACACTTTATTCTCTTAATATTTACACTTTATTGTTTAATATTTACACTTTATTCTTTAATATTTACACTTTGTTTAATATTTACACTTTATTCTCTTAATATTTACACTTTATTCTCTAATATTTACACTTTATTCTTTAATATTTACACTTTATTCTGTAATATTTACACTTTGTTTAATATTTACACTTTATTCTCTTAATATTTACACTTTATTGTTTAATATTTACACTTTATTCTCTTAATATTTACACTTTATTCTCCTAATATTTACACTTTATTCTTTTAATATTTACACTTTATTCTCTTAATATTTACACTTTATTCTCTTAATATTTCCACTTTATTCTCTAATATTTACACTTTATTGTATTAATATTTACACTTTATTCTCTTAATATTTACAGTTTAATCTCTAATATTTACACTTTATTCTTTAATATTTACACTTTATTCTCTAATATTTACACTTTATTGTTTAATATTTACACTTTATTCTCTTAATATTTACACTTTATTCTCTAATATTTACACTTTATTGTTTAATATTTACACTTGATTCTCTAATATTTACACTTTATTAATATTTACACTTTATTCTTTAATATTTACACTTTATTCTTTTAATATTTACACTTTATTCTTTTAATATTTACACTTTATTCTCTTAATATTTACAGTTTAATCTCTAATATTTACACTTTATTCTCTAATATTTACACTTTATTGTTTAATATTTACACTTTATTCTCTTAATATTTACACTTTATTCTCTAATATTTACACTTTATTCTGTAATATTTACACTTTATTCTCTTAATATTTACACTTTATTCTCTAATATTTACACTTTATTCTCTAATATTTACAATTTATTGTCTAATATTTACACTTTATTCTCAAATATTTACACTTTATTCTCTAATATTTACACTTTATTCTCTAATATTTACATTTTATTCTTTAATATTTACACTTTATTCTTTTAATATTTACACTTTATTCTCCTAATATTTACACTTTATTCTTTTAATATTTACACTTTATTCTCAAATATTTACACTTTATTCTCTAATATTTACACTTTATTCTCTAATATTTACAGTTTAATCTCTAATATTTACACTTTATTCTCTTAATATTTACACTTTATTGTTTAATATTTACACTTTATTCTCTTAATATTTACACTTTATTCTCTAATATTTACACTTTATTGTTTATTATTTACACTTTATTCTTTAATATTTACACTTTATTGTTTTAATATTTACACTTTATTCTCTTAATATTTACACTTTATTCTTTTAATATTTACACTTTATTCTCTTAATATTTACACTTTATTCTCAAATATTTACACTTTATTCTCTTAATATTTACACTTTATTGTTTAATATTTACACTTTATTCTCCTAATATTTACACTTTATTCTCTTAATTTTTTACACTTTATTCTCTTAATATTTATACTTTATTGTTTAATATTTACACTTTATTCTTTAATATTTACACTTTATTCTCTAATATTTACACTTTATTGTTTAATATTTACACTTTATTCTTTTAATATTTACACTTTATTCTCTAATATTTACATTTTATTCTTTAATATTTACACTTTAGTCTCTAATATTTACACTTTATACTTTTAATATTTACACTTTATTCTCTATTATTTACACTTTATTCTCTAATATTTACATTTTATTCTTTAATATTTACACTTTATTCTTTTAATATTTACACTTTATTCTCTTAATATTTACACTTTATTCTCGAATATTTACAATTTATTCTCTAATATTTACACTTTATTCTCTAATATTTACACTTTATTCTCTAATATTTACATTTTATTCTTTAATATTTACACTTTATTCTTTTAATATTTACACTTTATTCTCTTAATATTTACACTTTATTCTTTTAATATTTACACTTTATTCTCAAATATTTACACTTTATTCTCTTAATATTTACACTTTATTCTTTAATATTTACACTTTATTCTGCTAATATTTACACTTTATTGTCTTAATATTTACACTTTATTCTCTTAATATTTACACTTCATTGTTTAATATTTACACTTTATTCTCCTAATATTTACACTTTATTCTCTTAATTTTTTACACTTTATTCTCTTAATATTTATACTTTATTGTTTAATATTTACACTTTATTCTTTAATATTTACACTTTATTCTCTAATATTTACACTTTATTGTTTAATATTTACACTTTATTCTCAAATATTTACACTTTATTCTCTAATATTTACACTTTATTCTCTAATATTTACATTTTATTCTTTAATATTTACACTTTATTCTCTTAATATTTACACTTTATTCTCTTAATATTTACACTTTATTCTCTAATATTTACACTTTATTCTCTTAATATTTACACTTTATTCTCTAATATTTACACTTTATTCTTTAATATTTACACTTTATTCTCTTAATATTTACACTTTATTCTCAAATATTTACACTTTATTCTCTTAATATTTACACTTTATTCATTAATATTTACACTTTATTCTCTTAATATTTACACTTTATTCTCTTAATATTTACACTTTATTCTCACATATTTACACTTTATTCTTTAATATTTACACTTTATTCTTTTAATATTTACACTTTATTCTCTTAATATTTACACTTTATTCTCTAATATTTACACTTTATTCTCTTAATATTTACACTTTATTCTCTAATATTTACACTTTATTCTCTAATATTTACACTTTATTCTCTTAATATTTACACTTTATTCTGTAATATTTACACTTTATTCTCTAATATTTACACTTTATTCTTTAATATTTACACTTTATTCTTTAATATTTACACTTTATTCTCTAATATTTACACTTTATTCTCTAATATTTACACTTTATTCTCTTAATATTTACACTTTAGTCTCTTAATATTTACAGTTTAATCTCTAATATTTACACTTTATTCTCCTAATATTTACACTTTATTCTCTTAATATTTACAGTTTAATCTCTAATATTTACACTTTATTCTCTAATATTTACACTTTATTGTTTAATATTTACACTTTATTCTCTTAATATTTACACTTTATTCTCTAATATTTACACTTTATTCTCTAATATTTACACTTTATTGTTTAATATTTACACTTTATTCTTTTAATATTTAAAATTTATTCTTTTAATATTTACACTTTATTCTCTTAATATTTACACTTTATTCTCTAATATTTTCACTTTATTGTTTAATATTTACACTTTATTCTCTTAATATTTACACTTTATTCTCTTAATATTTACAGTTTAATCTCTAATATTTACACTTTATTCTCTAATATTTACACTTTATTGTTTAATATTTACACTTTATTCTCTAATATTTACATTTTATTCTTTAATATTTACACTTTATTCTTTTAATATTTACACTTTATTCTCTTAATATTTACACTTTATTCTCTAATATTTACACTTTATTCTTTGAATATTTACACTTTATTGTTTAATATTTACACTTTATTCTTTTAATATTTACACTTTATTCTCTTAATATTTACAGTTTATTCTCTAATATTTACACTTTATTCTCTTAATATTTACACTTTATTCTCTAATATTTACACTTTATTCTCTAATATTTACACTTTATTCTCTTAATATTTACACTTTATTCTGTAATATTTACACTTTATTCTGTAATATTTACACTTTATTCTCTAATATTTACACTTTATTGTTTAATATTTACACTTTATTCTTTTAATATTTACACTTTATTCTCTAATATTTACATTTTATTCTTTAATATTTACACTTTATTCTCTAATATTTACACTTTATACTTTTAATATTTACACTTTATTCTCTTAATATTTACACTTTATTATCTAATATTTACACTTTATTCTCTTAATATTTACACTTTATTCTCTTAATATTTACACTTTATTCTCTAATATTTACACTTTATACTTTTAATATTTACACTTTATTCTCTATTATTTACACTTTATTCTCTAATATTTACATTTTATTCTTTAATATTTACACTTTATTCTTTTAATATTTACACTTTATTCTCTTAATATTTACACTTTATTCTCGAATATTTACAATTTATTCTCTAATATTTACACTTTATTCTCAAATATTTACACTTTATTCTCTAATATTTACACTTTATTCTCTAATATTTACATTTTATTCTTTAATATTTACACTTTATTCTTTTAATATTTACACTTTATTCTCTTAATATTTACACTTTATTCTTTTAATATTTACACTTTATTCTCAAATATTTACACTTTATTCTCTTAATATTTACACTTTATTATGCTAATATTTACACTTTATTCTGTAATATTTACACTTTATTCTCTAATATTTACACTTTATTCTTTAATATTTACACTTTATTCTTTAATATTTACACTTTATTCTCTTAATATTTACACTTTATTCTCTTAATATTTACACTTTATTCTTTAATATTTACACTTTATTCTGCTAATATTTACACTTTATTCTCTTAATATTTACACTTTATTCTCTAATATTTACACTTTATTCTCTAATATTTACACTTTATTCTTTAATATTTACACTTTATTCTCTAATATTTACACTTTATTCTCTTAATATTTACACTTTATTCTCTTAATATTTACACTTTATTCTCACATATTTACAATTTATTCTTTAATATTTACACTTTATTCTCTTAATATTTACACTTTATTCTTTAATATTTACACTTTATTCTCTAATATTTACATTTTATTCTTTAATATTTACACTTTATTCTTTTAATATTTACACTTTATTCTCCTAATATTTACACTTTATTCTTTTAATATTTACACTTTATTCTCTAATATTTACACTTTATTCTCTTAATATTTACACTTTATTCTGTAATATTTACACTTTATTCTCTAATATTTACACTTTATTGTTTAATATTTACACTTTATTCTCTTAATATTTACACTTTATTCTCTAATATTTACACTTTATTCTCTTAATATTTACACTTTATTCTTTTAATATTTACACTTTATTCTCCTAATATTTACACTTTATTCTTTTAATATTTACACTTTATTCTCAAATATTTACACTTTATTCTCTAATATTTACACTTTATTCTCTAATATTTACATTTTATTCTTTAATATTTACACTTTATTCTTTAATATTTACACTTTATTATGCTAATATTTACACTTTATTCTCTTAATATTTACACTTTATTCTTTAATATTTACACTTTATTCTCAAATATTTACACTTTATTCTCTAATATTTACACTTTATTCTCTAATATTTACATTTTATTCTTTAATATTTACACTTTATTCTCTTAATATTTACACTTTATTTTCTTAATATTTACACTTTATTCTCTAATATTTACACTTTATTCTCTTAATATTTACACTTTATTCTCTAATATTTACACTTTATTCTCTAATATTTACACTTTATTCTCTTAATATTTACACTTTATTCTGTAATATTTACACTTTATTCTCTAATATTTACACTTTATTGTTTAATATTTACACTTTATTGTTTAATATTTACACTTTATTCTCTTAATATTTACACTTTATTCTCAAATATTTACACTTTATTCTCTTAATATTTACACTTTATTTTTTAATATTTACACTTTATTCTGCTAATATTTACACTTTATTCTCTTAATATTTACACTTTATTCTCTTAATATTTACACTTTATTCTCTAATATTTACACTTTATTCTGTAATATTTACACTTTATTCTCTTAATATTTACACTTTATTCTGTAATATTTACACTTTATTCTCTAATATTTACACTTTATTCTGTAATATTTACACTTTATTCTCTTAATATTTACACTTTATTCTCTTAATATTTACACTTTATTCTCACATGTTTACAATTTATTCTTTAATATTTACACTTTATTCTCTTAATATTTACACTTTATTCTTTAATATTTACACTTTATTCTCTAATATTTACATTTTATTCTTTAATATTTACACTTTATTCTTTTAATATTTACACTTTATTCTCCTAATATTTACACTTTATTCTTTTAATATTTACACTTTATTCTCAAATATTTACACTTTATTCTCTAATATTTACACTTTATTCTCTAATATTTACATTTTATTCTTTAATATTTACACTTTATTCTCTTAATATTTACACTTTATTCTCTTAATATTTACACTTTATTCTCTTAATATTTACACTTTATTCTGTAATATTTACACTTTATTCTCTAATATTTACACTTTATTGTTTAATATTTACACTTTATTCTCTTAATATTTACACTTTATTCTCTAATATTTACACTTTATTCTCTAATATTTACACTTTATTCTCTTAATATTTACACTTTATTCTGTAATATTTACACTTTATTCTCTAATATTTACACTTTATTGTTTAATATTTACACTTTATTCTTTAATATTTACACTTTATTCTCTTAATATTTACACTTTATTCTCAAATATTTACACTTTATTCTCTTAATATTTACACTTTATTCTTTAATATTTACACTTTATTCTGCTAATATTTACACTTTATTCTCTTAATATTTACACTTTATTCTTTAATATTTACACTTTATTATGCTAATATTTACACTTTATTCTCTTAATATTTACACTTTATTCTCTAATATTTACATTTTATTCTTTAATATTTACACTTTATTGTTTAATATTTACACTTTATTCTCTTAATATTTACACTTTATTCTCTAATATTTACACTTTATTCTCTAATATTTACACTTTATTCACTTAATATTTACACTTTATTCTGTAATATTTACACTTTATTCTCTAATATTTACACTTTATTGTTTAATATTTACACTTTATTCTTTAATATTTACACTTTATTCTCTTAATATTTACACTTTATTCTCAAATATTTACACTTTATTCTCTTAATATTTACACTTTATTCTTTAATATTTACACTTTATTCTGCTAATATTTACACTTTATTCTCTTAATATTTACACTTTATTCTTTAATATTTACACTTTATTATGCTAATATTTACACTTTATTCTCTTAATATTTACACTTTATTCTCTAATATTTACACTTTATTCTCTTAATATTTACACTTTATTCTCACATATTTACAATTTATTCTTTAATATTTACAATTTATTCTCTAATATTTACACTTTATTCTCAAATATTTACACTTTATTCTCTAATATTTACATTTTATTCTTTAATATTTACACTTTATTCTCTTAATATTTACACTTTATTCTCTTAATATTTACACTTTATTCTCTTAATATTTACACTTTATTCTGTAATATTTACACTTTATTCTCTAATATTTACACTTTATTGTTTAATATTTACACTTTATTCTTTTAATATTTACACTTTATTCTCTAATATTTACACTTTATTCTCTAATATTTACACTTTATTCTCTAATATTTACACTTTATTCTTTAATATTTACACTTTATTCTTTTAATATTTACACTTTATTCTCTTAATATTTACACTTTATTCTCAAATTTTTACACTTTATTCTTTAATTTTTACACTTTATTCTTTAATATTTACACTTTATTCTCTAATATTTACACTTTATTGTTTAATATTTACACTTTATTCTCTTAATATTTACACTTTATTCTCTAATATTTACACTTTATTCTCTAATATTTACACTTTATTCTTTTAATATTTACACTTTATTCTCTTAATATTTACACTTTATTCTTTTAATATTTACACTTTATTCTCAAATATTTACACTTTATTCTCTTAATATTTACACTTTATTCTTTAATATTTACACTTTATTCTGCTAATATTTACACTTTATTGTCTTAATATTTACACTTTATTCTCCTAATATTTACACTTTATTCTCTTAATTTTTTACACTTTATTCTCTTAATATTTATACTTTATTGTTTAATATTTACACTTTATTCTTTAATATTTACACTTTATTCTCTAATATTTACACTTTATTGTTTAATATTTACACTTTATTCTCAAATATTTACACTTTATTCTCTAATATTTACACTTTATTCTCTAATATTTACATTTTATTCTTTAATATTTACACTTTATTCTCTTAATATTTACACTTTATTCTCTTAATATTTACACTTTATTCTCTAATATTTACACTTTATTCTCTTAATATTTACACTTTATTCTCTAATATTTACACTTTATTCTTTAATATTTACACTTTATTCTCTTAATATTTACACTTTATTCTCAAATATTTACACTTTATTCTCTTAATATTTACACTTTATTCATTAATATTTACACTTTATTCTCTTAATATTTACACTTTATTCTCTTAATATTTACACTTTATTCTCACATATTTACAATTTATTCTTTAATATTTACACTTTATTCTCTAATATTTACACTTTATTCTCTAATATTTACACTTTATTCTCTAATATTTACACTTTATTCTCTAATATTTACACTTTATTCTTGAATATTTACACTTTATTCTCTAATATTTACAATTTATTCTCTTAATATTTACACTTTATTCTCTTAATATTTACACTTTATTCTCTTAATATTTACACTTTATTCTTTAATATTTACACTTTATTATCTAATATTTACACTTTATTCTTTAATATTTACACTTTATTCTTTAATATTTACACTTTATTCTCTTAATATTTACACTTTATTCTCAAATATTTACACTTTATTCATTAATATTTACACTTTATTCTGCTAATATTTACACTTTATTCTCTTAATATTTACACTTTATTCTCTAATATTTACACTTTATTCTCTTAATATTTACACTTTATTCTCACATATTTACAATTTATTCTTTAATATTTACACTTTATTCTCTTAATATTTACACTTTATTCTCTAATATTTACACTTTATTCTCTAATATTTACACTTTATTCTTTTAATATTTACACTTTATTCTCAAATATTTACACTTTATTGTTTAATATTTACACTTTATTCTCTTAATATTTACACTTTATTCATTAATATTTACACTTTATTCTGCTAATATTTACACTTTATTCTCTTAATATTTACACTTTATTCTCTAATATTTACACTTTATTCTCTTAATATTTACACTTTATTCTCACATATTTACAATTTATTCTTTAATATTTACACTTTATTCTCTTAATATTTACACTTTATTCTCTAATATTTACACTTTATTCTCTAATATTTACATTTTATTCTTTAATATTTACACTTTATTCTTTTAATATTTACACTTTATTCTCTAATATTTACACTTTATTCTCAAATATTTACACTTTATTCTCAAATATTTACACTTTATTCTCTAATATTTACACTTTATTCTTGAATATTTACACTTTATTGTTTAATATTTACACTTTATTCTCTTAATATTTACACTTTATTCTTTAATATTTACACTTTATTCTTTAATATTTACACTTTATTCTCTAATATTTACACTTAATTCTCTTAATATTTACACTTTATTCTCTTAATATTTACAGTTTAATCTCTAATATTTACACTTTATTCTCCTAATATTTACACTTTATTCTCTTAATATTTACACTTTATTGTTTAATATTTACACTTTATTCTCCTAATATTTACACTTTATTCTCTTAATTTTTTACACTTTATTCTCTTAATATTTATACTTTATTCTTTAATATTTACACTTTATTCTCTAATATTTACACTTTATTGTTTAATATTTACACTTTATTCTTTTAATATTTACACTTTATTCTCTAATATTTACATTTTATTCTTTAATATTTACACTTTATTCTCTAATATTTACATTTTATTCTTTAATATTTACACTTTATTCTCTAATATTTACACTTTATTCTCTAATATTTACACTTTATTCTTTTAATATTTACACTTTATTCTTTTAATATTTACACTTTATTCTCTTAATATTTACACTTTATTCTCTAATATTTACACTTTATTCTTTTAATATTTACACTTTATTCTTTTAATATTTACACTTTATTCTCTTAATATTTACAGTTTAATCTCTAATATTTACACTTTATTCTCTAATATTTACACTTTATTGTTTAATATTTACACTTTATTCTCTTAATATTTACACTTTATTCTCTAATATTTACACTTTATTCTGTAATATTTACACTTTATTCTCTTAATATTTACACTTTATTCTCTAATATTTACACTTTATTGTTTAATATTTACACTTTATTCTTTAATATTTACACTTTATTCTTTTAATATTTACACTTTATTCTTTTAATATTTACACTTTATTCTCTTAATATTTACACTTTATTCTTTAATATTTACACTTTATTCTCAAATATTTACACTTTATTCTCTAATATTTACAATTTATTGTCTAATATTTACACTTTATTCTCAAATATTTACACTTTATTCTCTAATATTTACACTTTATTCTCTAATATTTACATTTTATTCTTTAATATTTACACTTTATTCTTTTAATATTTACACTTTATTCTCATAATATTTACACTTTATTCTTTTAATATTTACACTTTATTCTCAAATATTTACACTTTATTCTCTTAATATTTACACTTTATTGTTTAATATTTACACTTTATTCTCTTAATATTTACACTTTATTCTCTAATATTTACACTTTATTGTTTAATATTTACACTTTATTCTTTAATATTTACACTTTATTGTTTTAATATTTACACTTTATTCTCTTAATATTTACACTTTATTCTTTTAATATTTACACTTTATTCTCTTAATATTTACACTTTATTCTCAAATATTTACACTTTATTCTCTTAATATTTACACTTTATTGTTTAATATTTACACTTTATTCTCCTAATATTTACACTTTATTCTCTTAATTTTTTACACTTTATTCTCTTAATATTTATACTTTATTGTTTAATATTTACACTTTATTCTTTAATATTTACACTTTATTCTCTAATATTTACACTTTATTGTTTAATATTTACACTTTATTCTTTTAATATTTACACTTTATTCTCTAATATTTACATTTTATTCTTTAATATTTACACTTTAGTCTCTATTATTTACATTTTATTCTTTAATATTTACACTTTATTCTCTAATATTTACACTTTATTCTCTAATATTTACACTTTATTGTTTAATATTTACACTTTATTCTTTTAATATTTACACTTTATTCTTTTAATATTTACACTTTATTATCTTAATATTTACACTTTATTCTCTAATATTTACACTTTATTCTTTTAATATTTACACTTTATTCTTTTAATATTTACACTTTATTCTCTTAATATTTACAGTTTAATCTCTAATATTTACACTTTATTCTCTAATATTTAAACTTTATTGTTTAATATTTACACTTTATTCTCTTAATATTTACACTTTATTCTCTAATATTTACACTTTATTGTTTAATATTTACACTTTATTCTTTAATATTTACACTTTATTCTCAAATATTGACACTTTATTGTTTAATATTTACACTTTATTCTCTTAATATTTACACTTTATTCTTTAATATTTACACTTTATTCTCTAATATTTACACTTTATTCTCTTAATATTTACACTTTATTCTTTAATATTTACACTTTATTCTCTTAATATTTACAGTTTAATCTCTAATATTTACACTTTATTCTCAAATATTTACACTTTATTGTTTAATATTTACACTTTATTCTTTAATATTTACACTTTATTCTTTAATATTTACACTTTATTCTCAAATATTTACACTTTATTCTCTTAATATTTACACTTTATTCTCTAATATTTACACTTTATTCTCTTAATATTTACACTTTATTCTCACATATTTACAATTTATTCTTTAATATTTACACTTTATTCTCTTAATATTTACACTTTATTCTCTAATATTTACACTTTATTCTCTTAATATTTACAGTTTAATCTCTAATATTTACACTTTATTCTCAAATATTTACACTTTATTGTTTAATATTTACACTTTATTCTTTAATATTTACACTTTATTCTTTAATATTTACACTTTATTCTCAAATATTTACACTTTATTCTCTTAATATTTACACTTTATTCTCTAATATTTACACTTTATTCTCTTAATATTTACACTTTATTCTCACATATTTACAATTTATTCTTTAATATTTACACTTTATTCTCTTAATATTTACACTTTATTCTCTAATATTTACACTTTATTCTCTTAATATTTACACTTTATTCTTTAATATTTACACTTTATTCTCTAATATTTACACTTTATTCTCTTAATATTTACACTTTATTCTCTTAATATTTACACTTTATTCTCACATATTTACAATTTATTCTTTAATATTTACACTTTATTCTCTTAATATTTACACTTTATTCTCTAATATTTACACTTTATTCTCTTAATATTTACACTTTATTCTTTAATATTTACACTTTATTATCTAATATTTACACTTTATTCTCTAATATTTACATTTTATTCTTTAATATTTACACTTTATTCTTTTAATATTTACACTTTATTCTCTTAATATTTACACTTTATTCTCAAATATTTACACTTTATTGTTTAATATTTACACTTTATTCTCTTAATATTTACACTTTATTCTTTAATATTTACACTTTATTCTCTAATATTTACACTTTATTCTCTTAATATTTACACTTTATTCTTTAATATTTACACTTTATTCTCTTAATATTTACAGTTTAATCTCTAATATTTACACTTTATTCTCAAATATTTACACTTTATTCTTTAATATTTACACTTTATTCTCTTAATATTTACAGTTTAATCTCTAATATTTACACTTTATTCTCTAATATTTACATTTTATTCTTTAATATTTACACTTTATTCTCTAATATTTACATTTTATTCTTTAATATTTACACTTTATTCTCTAATATTTACACTTTATTCTCTAATATTTACACTTTATTCTTTTAATATTTACACTTTATTCTCTTAATATTTACACTTTATTCTCTAATATTTACACTTTATTCTTTGAATATTTACACTTTATTCTTTTAATATTTACACTTTATTCTCTTAATATTTACAGTTTAATCTCTAATATTTACACTTTATTCTCAAATATTTACACTTTATTCTCTAATATTTACACTTTATTCTCTAATATTTACATTTTATTCTTTAATATTTACACTTTATTCTTTTAATATTTACACTTTATTCTCCTAATATTTACACTTTATTCTTCTAATATTTACACTTTATTCTCAAATATTTACACTTTATTCTCTAATATTTACACTTTATTCTCTTAATATTTACACTTTATTCTTTAATATTTACACTTTATTCTCTTAATATTTACAGTTTAATCTCTAATATTTACACTTTATTCTCAAATATTTACACTTTATTGTTTAATATTTACACTTTATTCTTTAATATTTACACTTTATTCTTTAATATTTACACTTTATTCTCAAATATTTACACTTTATTCTCTTAATATTTACACTTTATTCTCTAATATTTACACTTTATTCTCTTAATATTTACACTTTATTCTCACATATTTACAATTTATTCTTTAATATTTACACTTTATTCTCTTAATATTTACACTTTATTCTCTAATATTTACACTTTATTCTCTTAATATTTACAGTTTAATCTCTAATATTTACACTTTATTCTCAAATATTTACACTTTATTGTTTAATATTTACACTTTATTCTTTAATATTTACACTTTATTCTTTAATATTTACACTTTATTCTCAAATATTTACACTTTATTCTCTTAATATTTACACTTTATTCTCTAATATTTACACTTTATTCTCTTAATATTTACACTTTATTCTCACATATTTACAATTTATTCTTTAATATTTACACTTTATTCTCTTAATATTTACACTTTATTCTCTAATATTTACACTTTATTCTCTTAATATTTACACTTTATTCTTTAATATTTACACTTTATTCTCTAATATTTACACTTTATTCTCTTAATATTTACACTTTATTCTCTTAATATTTACACTTTATTCTCACATATTTACAATTTATTCTTTAATATTTACACTTTATTCTCTTAATATTTACACTTTATTCTCTAATATTTACACTTTATTCTCTTAATATTTACACTTTATTCTTTAATATTTACACTTTATTATCTAATATTTACACTTTATTCTCTAATATTTACATTTTATTCTTTAATATTTACACTTTATTCTTTTAATATTTACACTTTATTCTCTTAATATTTACACTTTATTCTCAAATATTTACACTTTATTGTTTAATATTTACACTTTATTCTCTTAATATTTACACTTTATTCTTTAATATTTACACTTTATTCTCTAATATTTACACTTTATTCTCTTAATATTTACACTTTATTCTTTAATATTTACACTTTATTCTCTTAATATTTACAGTTTAATCTCTAATATTTACACTTTATTCTCAAATATTTACACTTTATTCTTTAATATTTACACTTTATTCTCTTAATATTTACAGTTTAATCTCTAATATTTACACTTTATTCTCTAATATTTACATTTTATTCTTTAATATTTACACTTTATTCTCTAATATTTACATTTTATTCTTTAATATTTACACTTTATTCTCTAATATTTACACTTTATTCTCTAATATTTACACTTTATTCTTTTAATATTTACACTTTATTCTCTTAATATTTACACTTTATTCTCTAATATTTACACTTTATTCTTTGAATATTTACACTTTATTCTTTTAATATTTACACTTTATTCTCTTAATATTTACAGTTTAATCTCTAATATTTACACTTTATTCTCAAATATTTACACTTTATTCTCTAATATTTACACTTTATTCTCTAATATTTACATTTTATTCTTTAATATTTACACTTTATTCTTTTAATATTTACACTTTATTCTCCTAATATTTACACTTTATTCTTCTAATATTTACACTTTATTCTCAAATATTTACACTTTATTCTCTAATATTTACACTTTATTCTCTAATATTTACAGTTTAATCTCTAATATTTACACTTTATTCTCAAATATTTACACTTTATTCTCTAATATTTACACTTTATTCTCTAATATTTACACTTTATTGTTTAATATTTACACTTTATTGTTTAATATTTACACTTTATTCTCTTAATATTTACACTTTATTCTTTTAATATTTACACTTTATTCTCTAATATTTACACTTTATTCTCTAATATTTACACTTTATTCTCTAATATTTACACTTTATTCTCTTAATATTTACACTTTATTCTCTTAATATTTACACTTTATTCTCAAATATTTACACTTTATTCTCTAATATTTACACTTTATTCTCTAATATTTACATTTTATTCTTTAATATTTACACTTTATTCTCTTAATATTTACACTTTATTCTCTAATATTTACACTTTATTCTCTTAATATTTACACTTTATTCTCACATATTTACAATTTATTCTTTAATATTTACACTTTATTCTCTTAATATTTACACTTTATTCTCTAATATTTACACTTTATTCTCTTAATATTTACACTTTATTCTTTAATATTTACACTTTATTCTCTAATATTTACACTTTATTCTCTTAATATTTACACTTTATTCTCTTAATATTTACACTTTATTCTCACATATTTACAATTTATTCTTTAATATTTACACTTTATTCTCTTAATATTTACACTTTATTCTCTAATATTTACACTTTATTCTCTTAATATTTACACTTTATTCTTTAATATTTACACTTTATTATCTAATATTTACATTTTATTCTTAAATATTTACACTTTATTCTTTTAATATTTACACTTTATTCTCAAATATTTACACTTTATTCTCTTAATATTTACACTTTATTCTCAAATATTTACACTTTATTCTTTTAATATTTACACTTTATTCTCTAATATTTACACTTTATTCTCTAATATTTACACTTTATTCTCTTAATATTTACACTTTATTCTGTAATATTTACACTTTATTCTTTAATATTTACACTTTATTCTCCTAATATTTACACTTTATTCTCTTAATATTTACACTTTATTCTCTAATATTTACACTTTATTCTTTAATATTTACACTTTATTCTCCTAATATTTACACTTTATTCTCTTAATATTTACACTTTATTCTCACATATTTACAATTTATTCTTTAATATTTACACTTTATTCTCTTAATATTTACACTTTATTCTCTAATATTTACACTTTATTCTCTTAATATTTACACTTTATTCTTTAATATTTACACTTTATTATCTAATATTTACACTTTATTCTCTAATATTTACATTTTATTCTTTAATATTTACACTTTATTCTTTTAATATTTACATTTTATTCTTTAATATTTACACTTTATTCTTTTAATATTTACACTTTATTCTCTTAATATTTACACTTTATTCTCTTAATATTTACACTTTATTGTTTAATATTTACACTTTATTCTCTTAATATTTACACTTTATTCTCAAATATTTACACTTTATTCTCTTAATATGTACACTTTATTCTCTTAATATTTACACTTTATTCTTTTAATATTTACACTTTATTCTCTAATATTTACACTTTATTCTCTAATATTTACACTTTATTGTCAAATATTTACACTTTATTCTCTAATATTTACACTTTATTCTCTAATATTTACACTTTATTCTTTAATATTTACACTTTATTCTCCTAATATTTACACTTTATTCTCTTAATATTTACACTTTATTCTCTAATATTTACACTTTATTGTTTAATATTTACACTTTATTCTCTAATATTTACACTTTATTCTCTTAATATTTACACTTTATTCTCTTAATATTTACACTTTATTCTCACATATTTACAATTTATTCTTTAATATTTACACTTTATTCTCTTAATATTTACACTTTATTCTCTAATATTTACACTTTATTCTCTTAATATTTACACTTTATTCTTTAATATTTACACTTTATTATCTAATATTTACACTTTATTCTCTAATATTTACATTTTATTCTTTAATATTTACACTTTATTCTTTTAATATTTACACTTTATTCTCTTAATATTTACACTTTATTCTCAAATATTTACACTTTATTGTTTAATATTTACACTTTATTCTCTTAATATTTACACTTTATTCTTTAATATTTACACTTTATTCTTTAATATTTACACTTTATTCTCTTAATATTTACACTTTATTCTTTAATATTTACACTTTATTCTCTTAATATTTACAGTTTAATCTCTAATATTTACACTTTATTCTCAAATATTTACACTTTATTGTTTAATATTTACACTTTATTCTTTAATATTTACACTTTATTCTTTAATATTTACACTTTATTCTCTTAATATTTACACTTTATTCTCCTAATATTTACACTTTATTCTTTTAATATTTACACTTTATTCTTTTAATATTTACACTTTATTCTCTTAATATTTACACTTTATTGTCTTAATATTTACACTTTATTCTCTAATATTTACACTTTATTCTCTTAATATTTACACTTTATTCTCTTAATATTTACACTTTATTCTCTAATATTTACACTTTATTCTTTAATATTTACACTTTATTCTTTAATATTTACACTTTGTTTAATATTTACACTTTATTCTCTTAATATTTACACTTTATTGTTTAATATTTACACTTTATTCTTTAATATTTACACTTTGTTTAATATTTACACTTTATTCTCTTAATATTTACACTTTATTCTCTAATATTTACACTTTATTCTTTAATATTTACACTTTATTCTGTAATATTTACACTTTGTTTAATATTTACACTTTATTCTCTTAATATTTACACTTTATTGTTTAATATTTACACTTTATTCTCTTAATATTTACACTTTATTCTCCTAATATTTACACTTTATTCTTTTAATATTTACACTTTATTCTCTTAATATTTACACTTTATTCTCTTAATATTTCCACTTTATTCTCTAATATTTACACTTTATTGTATTAATATTTACACTTTATTCTCTTAATATTTACAGTTTAATCTCTAATATTTACACTTTATTCTTTAATATTTACACTTTATTCTCTAATATTTACACTTTATTGTTTAATATTTACACTTTATTCTCTTAATATTTACACTTTATTCTCTAATATTTACACTTTATTGTTTAATATTTACACTTGATTCTCTAATATTTACACTTTATTAATATTTACACTTTATTCTTTAATATTTACACTTTATTCTTTTAATATTTACACTTTATTCTTTTAATATTTACACTTTATTCTCTTAATATTTACAGTTTAATCTCTAATATTTACACTTTATTCTCTAATATTTACACTTTATTGTTTAATATTTACACTTTATTCTCTTAATATTTACACTTTATTCTCTAATATTTACACTTTATTCTGTAATATTTACACTTTATTCTCTTAATATTTACACTTTATTCTCTAATATTTACACTTTATTCTCTAATATTTACAATTTATTGTCTAATATTTACACTTTATTCTCAAATATTTACACTTTATTCTCTAATATTTACACTTTATTCTCTAATATTTACATTTTATTCTTTAATATTTACACTTTATTCTTTTAATATTTACACTTTATTCTCCTAATATTTACACTTTATTCTTTTAATATTTACACTTTATTCTCAAATATTTACACTTTATTCTCTAATATTTACACTTTATTCTCTAATATTTACAGTTTAATCTCTAATATTTACACTTTATTCTCTTAATATTTACACTTTATTGTTTAATATTTACACTTTATTCTCTTAATATTTACACTTTATTCTCTAATATTTACACTTTATTGTTTATTATTTACACTTTATTCTTTAATATTTACACTTTATTGTTTTAATATTTACACTTTATTCTCTTAATATTTACACTTTATTCTTTTAATATTTACACTTTATTCTCTTAATATTTACACTTTATTCTCAAATATTTACACTTTATTCTCTTAATATTTACACTTTATTGTTTAATATTTACACTTTATTCTCCTAATATTTACACTTTATTCTCTTAATTTTTTACACTTTATTCTCTTAATATTTATACTTTATTGTTTAATATTTACACTTTATTCTTTAATATTTACACTTTATTCTCTAATATTTACACTTTATTGTTTAATATTTACACTTTATTCTTTTAATATTTACACTTTATTCTCTAATATTTACATTTTATTCTTTAATATTTACACTTTAGTCTCTAATATTTACACTTTATACTTTTAATATTTACACTTTATTCTCTATTATTTACACTTTATTCTCTAATATTTACATTTTATTCTTTAATATTTACACTTTATTCTTTTAATATTTACACTTTATTCTCTTAATATTTACACTTTATTCTCGAATATTTACAATTTATTCTCTAATATTTACATTTTATTCTTTAATATTTACACTTTATTCTTTTAATATTTACACTTTATTCTCTTAATATTTACACTTTATTCTTTTAATATTTACACTTTATTCTCAAATATTTACACTTTATTCTCTTAATATTTACACTTTATTCTTTAATATTTACACTTTATTCTGCTAATATTTACACTTTATTGTCTTAATATTTACACTTTATTCTCTTAATATTTACACTTCATTGTTTAATATTTACACTTTATTCTCCTAATATTTACACTTTATTCTCTTAATTTTTTACACTTTATTCTCTTAATATTTATACTTTATTGTTTAATATTTACACTTTATTCTTTAATATTTACACTTTATTCTCTAATATTTACACTTTATTGTTTAATATTTACACTTTATTCTCAAATATTTACACTTTATTCTCTAATATTTACACTTTATTCTCTAATATTTACATTTTATTCTTTAATATTTACACTTTATTCTCTTAATATTTACACTTTATTCTCTTAATATTTACACTTTATTCTCTAATATTTACACTTTATTCTCTTAATATTTACACTTTATTCTCTAATATTTACACTTTATTCTTTAATATTTACACTTTATTCTCTTAATATTTACACTTTATTCTCAAATATTTACACTTTATTCTCTTAATATTTACACTTTATTCATTAATATTTACACTTTATTCTCTTAATATTTACACTTTATTCTCTTAATATTTACACTTTATTCTCACATATTTACACTTTATTCTTTAATATTTACACTTTATTCTTTTAATATTTACACTTTATTCTCTTAATATTTACACTTTATTCTCTAATATTTACACTTTATTCTCTTAATATTTACACTTTATTCTCTAATATTTACACTTTATTCTCTAATATTTACACTTTATTCTCTTAATATTTACACTTTATTCTGTAATATTTACACTTTATTCTCTAATATTTACACTTTATTCTTTAATATTTACACTTTATTCTTTAATATTTACACTTTATTCTCTAATATTTACACTTTATTCTCTAATATTTACACTTTATTCTCTTAATATTTACACTTTAGTCTCTTAATATTTACAGTTTAATCTCTAATATTTACACTTTATTCTCCTAATATTTACACTTTATTCTCTTAATATTTACAGTTTAATCTCTAATATTTACACTTTATTCTCTAATATTTACACTTTATTGTTTAATATTTACACTTTATTCTCTTAATATTTACACTTTATTCTCTAATATTTACACTTTATTCTCTAATATTTACACTTTATTGTTTAATATTTACACTTTATTCTTTTAATATTTACAATTTATTCTTTTAATATTTACACTTTATTCTCTTAATATTTACACTTTATTCTCTAATATTTTCACTTTATTGTTTAATATTTACACTTTATTCTCTTAATATTTACACTTTATTCTCTTAATATTTACAGTTTAATCTCTAATATTTACACTTTATTCTCTAATATTTACACTTTATTGTTTAATATTTACACTTTATTCTCTAATATTTACATTTTATTCTTTAATATTTACACTTTATTCTTTTAATATTTACACTTTATTCTCTTAATATTTACACTTTATTCTCTAATATTTACACTTTATTCTTTGAATATTTACACTTTATTGTTTAATATTTACACTTTATTCTTTTAATATTTACACTTTATTCTCTTAATATTTACAGTTTATTCTCTAATATTTACACTTTATTCTCTTAATATTTACACTTTATTCTCTAATATTTACACTTTATTCTCTAATATTTACACTTTATTCTCTTAATATTTACACTTTATTCTGTAATATTTACACTTTATTCTCTAATATTTACACTTTATTGTTTAATATTTACACTTTATTCTCTTAATATTTACACTTTATTCTTTAATATTTACACTTTATTCTCTAATATTTACACTTTATTCTGTAATATTTACACTTTATTCTCTTAATATTTACACTTTATTCTGTAATATTTACACTTTATTCTCTTAATATTTACACTTTATTCTTTAATATTTACACTTTATTCTCAAATATTTACACTTTATTCTCTAATATTTACAATTTATTCTCTAATATTTACACTTTATTCTCAAATATTTACACTTTATTCTCTAATATTTACATTTTATTCTTTAATATTTACACTTTATTCTTTTAATATTTACACTTTATTCTCCTCATATTTACACTTTATTCTTTTAATATTTACACTTTATTCTTTAATAGTTACACTTTATTCTTTTAATATTTACACTTTATTCTTTTAATATTTACACTTTATTCTCTTAATATTTACACTTTATTCTTTAATATTTACACTTTATTCTCAAATATTTACACTTTATTCTCTAATATTTACACTTTATTCTCTAATATTTACATTTTATTCTTTAATATTTACACTTTATTCTTTTAATATTTACACTTTATTCTCACATATTTACAATTTATTCTTTAATATTTACACTTTATTCTCTAATATTTACACTTTATTCTCAAATATTTACACTTTATTCTCTAATATTTACACTTTATTGTTTAATATTTACACTTTATTCTTTTAATATTTACACTTTATTCTCTTAATATTTACAGTTTAATCTCTAATATTTACACTTTATTCTCTAATATTTACACTTTATTGTTTAATATTTACACTTTATTCTCTTAATATTTACACTTTATTCTCTTAATATTTACACTTTATTCTCTAATATTTACACTTTATTCTCTAATATTTACACTTTATTCTTTTAATATTTACACTTTATTCTCTTAATATTTACACTTTATTATGCTAATATTTACACTTTATTCTCTTAATATTTACACTTTATTCTTTAATATTTACACTTTATTCTCAAATATTTACACTTTATTCTCTAATATTTACACTTTATTCTCTAATATTTACATTTTATTCTTTAATATTTACACTTTATTCTCTTAATATTTACACTTTATTTTCTTAATATTTACACTTTATTCTCTAATATTTACACTTTATTCTCTTAATATTTACACTTTATTCTCTAATATTTAAACTTTATTCTCTAATATTTACACTTTATTCTCTTAATATTTACACTTTATTCTGTAATATTTACACTTTATTCTCTAATATTTACACTTTATTGTTTAATATTTACACTTTATTCTCTAATATTTACACTTTATTCTCTAATATTTACATTTTATTCTTTAATATTTACACTTTATTCTCTTAATATTTACACTTTATTCTCTTAATATTTACACTTTATTCTTTAATATTTACACTTTATTCTCTTAATATTTACACTTTATTCTGTAATATTTACACTTTATTCTCTAATATTTACACTTTATTCTCTTAATATTTACACTTTATTCTGTAATATTTACACTTTATTCTGTAATATTTACACTTTATTCTCTAATATTTACACTTTATTCTTTAATATTTACACTTTATTCTTTAATATTTACACTTTATTCTCTTAATATTTACACTTTATTCTCTTAATATTTACACTTTATTCTTTAATATTTACACTTTATTCTGCTAATATTTACACTTTATTCTCTTAATATTTACACTTTATTCTCTAATATTTACACTTTATTCTCTAATATTTACACTTTATTCTTTAATATTTACACTTTATTCTCTAATATTTACACTTTATTCTCTAATATTTACACTTTATTCTTTAATATTTACACTTTATTCTCTAATATTTACACTTTATTCTCTTAATATTTACACTTTATTCTCTTAATATTTACACTTTATTCTTTAATATTTACACTTTATTCTCTAATATTTACATTTTATTCTTTAATATTTACACTTTATTCTTTTAATATTTACACTTTATTCTCCTAATATTTACACTTTATTCTTTTAATATTTACACTTTATTCTCTAATATTTACACTTTATTCTCTTAATATTTACACTTTATTCTGTAATATTTACACTTTATTCTCTAATATTTACACTTTATTGTTTAATATTTACACTTTATTCTCTTAATATTTACACTTTATTCTCTAATATTTACACTTTATTCTCTTAATATTTACACTTTATTCTTTTAATATTTACACTTTATTCTCCTAATATTTACACTTTATTCTTTTAATATTTACACTTTATTCTCAAATATTTACACTTTATTCTCTAATATTTACACTTTATTCTCTAATATTTACATTTTATTCTTTAATATTTACACTTTATTCTTTAATATTTACACTTTATTATGCTAATATTTACACTTTATTCTCTTAATATTTACACTTTATTCTTTAATATTTACACTTTATTCTCAAATATTTACACTTTATTCTCTAATATTTACACTTTATTCTCTAATATTTACATTTTATTCTTTAATATTTACACTTTATTCTCTTAATATTTACACTTTATTTTCTTAATATTTACACTTTATTCTCTAATATTTACACTTTATTCTCTTAATATTTACACTTTATTCTCTAATATTTACACTTTATTCTCTAATATTTACACTTTATTCTCTTAATATTTACACTTTATTCTGTAATATTTACACTTTATTCTCTAATATTTACACTTTATTGTTTAATATTTACACTTTATTGTTTAATATTTACACTTTATTCTCTTAATATTTACACTTTATTCTCAAATATTTACACTTTATTCTCTTAATATTTACACTTTATTTTTTAATATTTACACTTTATTCTGCTAATATTTACACTTTATTCTCTTAATATTTACACTTTATTCTCTTAATATTTACACTTTATTCTCTAATATTTACACTTTATTCTGTAATATTTACACTTTATTCTCTAATATTTACACTTTATTGTTTAATATTTACACTTTATTCTTTTAATATTTACACTTTATTCTCTTAATATTTACACTTTATTCTCAAATATTTACACTTTATTCTCTTAATATTTACACTTTATTGTTTAATATTTACACTTTATTCTCCTAATATTTACACTTTATTCTCTTAATTTTTTACACTTTATTCTCTTAATATTTATACTTTATTGTTTCATATTTACACTTTATTCTTTAATATTTACACTTTATTCTCTAATATTTACACTTTATTGTTTAATATTTACACTTTATTCTTTTAATATTTACACTTTATTCTCTAATATTTACATTTTATTCTTTAATATTTACACTTTAGTCTCTAATATTTACACTTTATACTTTTAATATTTACACTTTATTCTCTATTATTTACACTTTATTCTCTAATATTTACATTTTATTCTTTAATATTTACACTTTATTCTTTTAATATTTACACTTTATTCTCTTAATATTTACACTTTATTCTCGAATATTTACAATTTATTCTCTAATATTTACACTTTATTCTCTAATATTTACACTTTATTCTCTAATATTTACACTTTATTCTCTAATATTTACATTTTATTCTTTAATATTTACACTTTATTCTTTTAATATTTACACTTTATTCTCTTAATATTTACACTTTATTCTTTTAATATTTACACTTTATTCTCAAATATTTACACTTTATTCTCTTAATATTTACACTTTATTCTTTAATATTTACACTTTATTCTGCTAATATTTACACTTTATTGTCTTAATATTTACACTTTATTCTCTTAATATTTACACTTCATTGTTTAATATTTACACTTTATTCTCCTAATATTTACACTTTATTCTCTTAATTTTTTACACTTTATTCTCTTAATATTTATACTTTATTGTTTAATATTTACACTTTATTCTTTAATATTTACACTTTATTCTCTAATATTTACACTTTATTGTTTAATATTTACACTTTATTCTCAAATATTTACACTTTATTCTCTAATATTTACACTTTATTGTTTAATATTTACACTTTATTCTCTTAATATTTACACTTTATTCTTTAATATTTACACTTTATTCTCTAATATTTACACTTTATTCTGTAATATTTACACTTTATTCTCTTAATATTTACACTTTATTCTGTAATATTTACACTTTATTCTCTTAATATTTACACTTTATTCTTTAATATTTACACTTTATTCTCAAATATTTACACTTTATTCTCTAATATTTACAATTTATTCTCTAATATTTACACTTTATTCTCAAATATTTACACTTTATTCTCTAATATTTACATTTTATTCTTTAATATTTACACTTTATTCTTTTAATATTTACACTTTATTCTCCTCATATTTACACTTTATTCTTTTAATATTTACACTTTATTCTTTAATAGTTACACTTTATTCTTTTAATATTTACACTTTATTCTTTTAATATTTACACTTTATTCTCTTAATATTTACACTTTATTCTTTAATATTTACACTTTATTCTCAAATATTTACACTTTATTCTCTAATATTTACACTTTATTCTCTAATATTTACATTTTATTCTTTAATATTTACACTTTATTCTTTTAATATTTACACTTTATTCTCACATATTTACAATTTATTCTTTAATATTTACACTTTATTCTCTAATATTTACACTTTATTCTCAAATATTTACACTTTATTCTCTAATATTTACACTTTATTGTTTAATATTTACACTTTATTCTTTTAATATTTACACTTTATTCTCTTAATATTTACAGTTTAATCTCTAATATTTACACTTTATTCTCTAATATTTACACTTTATTGTTTAATATTTACACTTTATTCTCTTAATATTTACACTTTATTCTCTTAATATTTACACTTTATTCTCTAATATTTACACTTTATTCTCTAATATTTACACTTTATTCTTTTAATATTTACACTTTATTCTCTTAATATTTACACTTTATTATGCTAATATTTACACTTTATTCTCTTAATATTTACACTTTATTCTTTAATATTTACACTTTATTCTCAAATATTTACACTTTATTCTCTAATATTTACACTTTATTCTCTAATATTTACATTTTATTCTTTAATATTTACACTTTATTCTCTTAATATTTACACTTTATTTTCTTAATATTTACACTTTATTCTCTAATATTTACACTTTATTCTCTTAATATTTACACTTTATTCTCTAATATTTACACTTTATTCTCTAATATTTACACTTTATTCTCTTAATATTTACACTTTATTCTGTAATATTTACACTTTATTCTCTAATATTTACACTTTATTGTTTAATATTTACACTTTATTCTCTAATATTTACACTTTATTCTCTAATATTTACATTTTATTCTTTAATATTTACACTTTATTCTCTTAATATTTACACTTTATTCTTTAATATTTACACTTTATTCTCTTAATATTTACACTTTATTCTGTAATATTTACACTTTATTCTCTAATATTTACACTTTATTCTCTTAATATTTACACTTTATTCTGTAATATTTACACTTTATTCTGTAATATTTACACTTTATTCTCTAATATTTACACTTTATTCTTTAATATTTACACTTTATTCTTTAATATTTACACTTTATTCTCTTAATATTTACACTTTATTCTCTTAATATTTACACTTTATTCTTTAATATTTACACTTTATTCTGCTAATATTTACACTTTATTCTCTTAATATTTACACTTTATTCTCTAATATTTACACTTTATTCTCTAATATTTACACTTTATTCTTTAATATTTACACTTTATTCTCTAATATTTACACTTTATTCTCTAATATTTACACTTTATTCTTTAATATTTACACTTTATTCTCTAATATTTACACTTTATTCTCTTAATATTTACACTTTATTCTCTTAATATTTACACTTTATTCTCACATATTTACAATTTATTCTTTAATATTTACACTTTATTCTCTTAATATTTACACTTTATTCTTTAATATTTACACTTTATTCTCTAATATTTACATTTTATTCTTTAATATTTACACTTTATTCTTTTAATATTTACACTTTATTCTCCTAATATTTACACTTTATTCTTTTAATATTTACACTTTATTCTCTAATATTTACACTTTATTCTCTTAATATTTACACTTTATTCTGTAATATTTACACTTTATTCTCTAATATTTACACTTTATTGTTTAATATTTACACTTTATTCTCTTAATATTTACACTTTATTCTCTAATATTTACACTTTATTCTCTTAATATTTACACTTTATTCTTTTAATATTTACACTTTATTCTCCTAATATTTACACTTTATTCTTTTAATATTTACACTTTATTCTCAAATATTTACACTTTATTCTCTAATATTTACACTTTATTCTCTAATATTTACATTTTATTCTTTAATATTTACACTTTATTCTTTAATATTTACACTTTATTATGCTAATATTTACACTTTATTTTCTTAATATTTACACTTTATTCTTTAATATTTACACTTTATTCTCAAATATTTACACTTTATTCTCTAATATTTACACTTTATTCTCTAATATTTACATTTTATTCTTTAATATTTACACTTTATTCTCTTAATATTTACACTTTATTTTCTTAATATTTACACTTTATTCTCTAATATTTACACTTTATTCTCTTAATATTTACACTTTATTCTCTAATATTTACACTTTATTCTCTAATATTTACACTTTATTGTTTAATATTTACACTTTATTCTCTTAATATTTACACTTTATTCTCAAATATTTACACTTTATTCTCTTAATATTTACACTTTATTTTTTAATATTTACACTTTATTCTGCTAATATTTACACTTTATTCTCTTAATATTTACACTTTATTCTCTTAATATTTACACTTTATTCTCTAATATTTACACTTTATTCTGTAATATTTACACTTTATTCTCTTAATATTTACACTTTATTCTGTAATATTTACACTTTATTCTCTAATATTTACACTTTATTGTTTAATATTTACACTTTATTCTTTAATATTTACACTTTATTCTCTTAATATTTACACTTTATTCTCAAATATTTACACTTTATTCTCTTAATATTTACACTTTATTCTTTAATATTTACACTTTATTCTGCTAATATTTACACTTTATTCTCTTAATATTTACACTTTATTCTCTAATATTTACACTTTATTCTCTAATATTTACACTTTATTCTTTAATATTTACACTTTATTCTCTAATATTTACACTTTATTCTCTTAATATTTACACTTTATTCTCACATGTTTACAATTTATTCTTTAATATTTACACTTTATTCTCTTAATATTTACACTTTATTCTTTAATATTTACACTTTATTCTCTAATATTTACATTTTATTCTTTAATATTTACACTTTATTCTTTTAATATTTACACTTTATTCTCCTAATATTTACACTTTATTCTTTTAATATTTACACTTTATTCTCAAATATTTACACTTTATTCTCTAATATTTACACTTTATTCTCTAATATTTACATTTTATTCTTTAATATTTACACTTTATTCTCTTAATATTTACACTTTATTCTCTTAATATTTACACTTTATTCTCTTAATATTTACACTTTATTCTGTAATATTTACACTTTATTCTCTAATATTTACACTTTATTGTTTAATATTTACACTTTATTCTCTTAATATTTACACTTTATTCTCTAATACTTACACTTTATTCTCTAATATTTACACTTTATTCTCTTAATATTTACACTTTATTCTGTAATATTTACACTTTATTCTCTAATATTTACACTTTATTGTTTAATATTTACACTTTATTCTTTAATATTTACACTTTATTCTCTTAATATTTACACTTTATTCTCAAATATTTACACTTTATTCTCTTAATATTTACACTTTATTCTTTAATATTTACACTTTATTCTGCTAATATTTACACTTTATTCTCTTAATATTTACACTTTATTCTTTAATATTTACACTTTATTATGCTAATATTTACACTTTATTCTCTTAATATTTACACTTTATTCTCTAATATTTACACTTTATTCTCTTAATATTTACACTTTATTCTCACATATTTACAATTTATTCTTTAATATTTACACTTTATTCTCTAATATTTACACTTTATTCTCTAATATTTACATTTTATTCTTTCATATTTACACTTTATTCTTTTAATATTTACACTTTATTCTCTTAATATTTACACTTTATTCTCAAATATTTACACTTTATTCTCTAATATTTACACTTTATTCTTTAATATTTACACTTTATTCTTTTAATATTTACACTTTATTCTCTTAATATTTACACTTTATTCTCAAATTTTTACACTTTATTCTTTAATATTTACACTTTATTCTTTAATATTTACACTTTATTCTCTTAATATTTACACTTTATTCTTTAATATTTACACTTTATTCTCTAATATTTACACTTTATTCTCTAATATTTACACTTTATTGTTTAATATTTACACTTTATTATCTAATATTTACACTTTATTCTCTTAATATTTACAGTTTAATCTGTAATATTTACACTTTATTCTCCTAATATTTACACTTTATTCTCTTAATTTTTTACACTTTATTCTCTGAATATTTATACTTTATTGTTTAATATTTACACTTTATTCTCTAATATTTACACTTTATTCTTTAATATTTACACTTTATTCTTTTAATATTTACACTTTATTCTCTTAATATTTACACTTTATTCTCAAATTTTTACACTTTATTCTTTAATATTTACACTTTATTCTTTAATATTTACACTTTATTCTCTTAATATTTACACTTTATTCTTTAATATTTACACTTTATTCTCTTAATTTTTTACACTTTATTCTCTTAATATTTATACTTTATTGTTTAATATTTACACTTTATTCTTTAATATTTACACTTTATTCTCTAATATTTACACTTTATTGTTTAATATTTACACTTTATTCTTTTAATATTTACACTTTATTCTCTAATATTTACATTTTATTCTTTAATATTTACACTTTATTCTCTAATATTTACACTTTATACTTTTAATATTTACACTTTATTCTCTTAATATTTACACTTTATTATCTAATATTTACACTTTATTCTCTTAATATTTACACTTTATTCTCTTAATATTTACACTTTATTCTCTAATATTTACACTTTATACTTTTAATATTTACACTTTATTCTCTATTATTTACACTTTATTCTCTAATATTTACATTTTATTCTTTAATATTTACACTTTATTCTTTTAATATTTACACTTTATTCTCTTAATATTTACACTTTATTCTCGAATATTTACAATTTATTCTCTAATATTTACACTTTATTCTCAAATATTTACACTTTATTCTCTAATATTTACACTTTATTCTCTAATATTTACATTTTATTCTTTAATATTTACACTTTATTCTTTTAATATTTACACTTTATTCTCTTAATATTTACACTTTATTCTTTTAATATTTACACTTTATTCTCAAATATTTACACTTTATTCTCTTAATATTTACACTTTATTCTTTAATATTTACACTTTATTCTGCTAATATTTACACTTTATTGTCTTAATATTTACACTTTATTCTCTTAATATTTACACTTTATTCTCGAATATTTACAATTTATTCTCTAATATTTACACTTTATTCTCAAATATTTACACTTTATTCTCTAATATTTACACTTTATTCTCTAATATTTACATTTTATTCTTTAATATTTACACTTTATTCTTTTAATATTTACACTTTATTCTCTTAATATTTACACTTTATTCTTTTAATATTTACACTTTATTCTCAAATATTTACACTTTATTCTCTTAATATTTACACTTTATTCTTTAATATTTACACTTTATTCTGCTAATATTTACACTTTATTGTCTTAATATTTACACTTTATTCTCCTAATATTTACACTTTATTCTCTTAATTTTTTACACTTTATTCTCTTAATATTTATACTTTATTGTTTAATATTTACACTTTATTCTTTAATATTTACACTTTATTCTCTAATATTTACACTTTATTGTTTAATATTTACACTTTATTCTCAAATATTTACACTTTATTCTCTAATATTTACACTTTATTCTCTAATATTTACATTTTATTCTTTAATATTTACACTTTATTCTCTTAATATTTACACTTTATTCTCTTAATATTTACACTTTATTCTCTAATATTTACACTTTATTCTCTTAATATTTACACTTTATTCATTAATATTTACACTTTATTCTCTTAATATTTACACTTTATTCTCTTAATATTTACACTTTATTCTCACATATTTACAATTTATTCTTTAATATTTACACTTTATTCTCTTAATATTTACACTTTATTCTCTAATATTTACACTTTATTCTCTAATATTTACACTTTATTCTCTAATATTTACACTTTATTCTTGAATATTTACACTTTATTCTCTAATATTTACAATTTATTCTCTTAATATTTACACTTTATTCTCTTAATATTTACACTTTATTCTCTTAATATTTACACTTTATTCTTTAATATTTACACTTTATTATCTAATATTTACACTTTATTCTTTAATATTTACACTTTATTCTTTAATATTTACACTTTATTCTCTTAATATTTACACTTTATTCTCAAATATTTACACTTTATTCATTAATATTTACACTTTATTCTGCTAATATTTACACTTTATTCTCTTAATATTTACACTTTATTCTCTAATATTTACACTTTATTCTCTTAATATTTACACTTTATTCTCACATATTTACAATTTATTCTTTAATATTTACACTTTATTCTCTTAATATTTACACTTTATTCTCTAATATTTACACTTTATTCTCTAATATTTACATTTTATTCTTTAATATTTACACTTTATTCTTTTAATATTTACACTTTATTCTCTAATATTTACACTTTATTCTCAAATATTTACACTTTATTCTCAAATATTTACACTTTATTCTCTAATATTTACACTTTATTCTTGAATATTTACACTTTATTGTTTAATATTTACACTTTATTCTCTTAATATTTACACTTTATTCTTTAATATTTACACTTTATTCTTTAATATTTACACTTTATTCTCTAATATTTACACTTAATTCTCTTAATATTTACACTTTATTCTCTTAATATTTACAGTTTAATCTCTAATATTTACACTTTATTCTCCTAATATTTACACTTTATTCTCTTAATATTTACACTTTATTGTTTAATATTTACACTTTATTCTCCTAATATTTACACTTTATTCTCTTAATTTTTTACACTTTATTCTCTTAATATTTATACTTTATTCTTTAATATTTACACTTTATTCTCTAATATTTACACTTTATTGTTTAATATTTACACTTTATTCTTTTAATATTTACACTTTATTCTCTAATATTTACATTTTATTCTTTAATATTTACACTTTATTCTCTAATATTTACATTTTATTCTTTAATATTTACACTTTATTCTCTAATATTTACACTTTATTCTCTAATATTTACACTTTATTCTTTTAATATTTACACTTTATTCTTTTAATATTTACACTTTATTCTCTTAATATTTACACTTTATTCTCTAATATTTACACTTTATTCTTTTAATATTTACACTTTATTCTTTTAATATTTACACTTTATTCTCTTAATATTTACAGTTTAATCTCTAATATTTACACTTTATTCTCTAATATTTACACTTTATTGTTTAATATTTACACTTTATTCTCTTAATATTTACACTTTATTCTCTAATATTTACACTTTATTCTGTAATATTTACACTTTATTCTCTTAATATTTACACTTTATTCTCTAATATTTACACTTTATTGTTTAATATTTACACTTTATTCTTTAATATTTACACTTTATTCTTTTAATATTTACACTTTATTCTTTTAATATTTACACTTTATTCTCTTAATATTTACACTTTATTCTTTAATATTTACACTTTATTCTCAAATATTTACACTTTATTCTCTAATATTTACAATTTATTGTCTAATATTTACACTTTATTCTCAAATATTTACACTTTATTCTCTAATATTTACACTTTATTCTCTAATATTTACATTTTATTCTTTAATATTTACACTTTATTCTTTTAATATTTACACTTTATTCTCATAATATTTACACTTTATTCTTTTAATATTTACACTTTATTCTCAAATATTTACACTTTATTCTCTTAATATTTACACTTTATTGTTTAATATTTACACTTTATTCTCTTAATATTTACACTTTATTCTCTAATATTTACACTTTATTGTTTAATATTTACACTTTATTCTTTAATATTTACACTTTATTGTTTTAATATTTACACTTTATTCTCTTAATATTTACACTTTATTCTTTTAATATTTACACTTTATTCTCTTAATATTTACACTTTATTCTCAAATATTTACACTTTATTCTCTTAATATTTACACTTTATTGTTTAATATTTACACTTTATTCTCCTAATATTTACACTTTATTCTCTTAATTTTTTACACTTTATTCTCTTAATATTTATACTTTATTGTTTAATATTTACACTTTATTCTTTAATATTTACACTTTATTCTCTAATATTTACACTTTATTGTTTAATATTTACACTTTATTCTTTTAATATTTACACTTTATTCTCTAATATTTACATTTTATTCTTTAATATTTACACTTTAGTCTCTAATATTTACATTTTATTCTTTAATATTTACACTTTATTCTCTAATATTTACACTTTATTCTCTAATATTTACACTTTATTGTTTAATATTTACACTTTATTCTTTTAATATTTACACTTTATTATCTTAATATTTACACTTTATTCTCTAATATTTACACTTTATTCTTTTAATATTTACACTTTATTCTTTTAATATTTACACTTTATTCTCTTAATATTTACAGTTTAATCTCTAATATTTACACTTTATTCTCTAATATTTAAACTTTATTGTTTAATATTTACACTTTATTCTCTTAATATTTACACTTTATTCTCTAATATTTACACTTTATTGTTTAATATTTACACTTTATTCTTTAATATTTACACTTTATTCTCAAATATTGACACTTTATTGTTTAATATTTACACTTTATTCTCTTAATATTTACACTTTATTCTTTAATATTTACACTTTATTCTCTAATATTTACACTTTATTCTCTTAATATTTACACTTTATTCTTTAATATTTACACTTTATTCTCTTAATATTTACAGTTTAATCTCTAATATTTACACTTTATTCTCAAATATTTACACTTTATTGTTTAATATTTACACTTTATTCTTTAATATTTACACTTTATTCTTTAATATTTACACTTTATTCTCAAATATTTACACTTTATTCTCTTAATATTTACACTTTATTCTCTAATATTTACACTTTATTCTCTTAATATTTACACTTTATTCTCACATATTTACAATTTATTCTTTAATATTTACACTTTATTCTCTTAATATTTACACTTTATTCTCTAATATTTACACTTTATTCTCTTAATATTTACAGTTTAATCTCTAATATTTACACTTTATTCTCAAATATTTACACTTTATTGTTTAATATTTACACTTTATTCTTTAATATTTACACTTTATTCTCAAATATTTACACTTTATTCTCTTAATATTTACACTTTATTCTCTAATATTTACACTTTATTCTCTTAATATTTACACTTTATTCTCACATATTTACAATTTATTCTTTAATATTTACACTTTATTCTCTTAATATTTACACTTTATTCTCTAATATTTACACTTTATTCTCTTAATATTTACAGTTTAATCTCTAATATTTACACTTTATTCTCAAATATTTACACTTTATTGTTTAATATTTACACTTTATTCTTTAATATTTACACTTTATTCTTTAATATTTACACTTTATTCTCAAATATTTACACTTTATTCTCTTAATATTTACACTTTATTCTCTAATATTTACACTTTATTCTCTTAATATTTACACTTTATTCTCACATATTTACAATTTATTCTTTAATATTTACACTTTATTCTCTTAATATTTACACTTTATTCTCTAATATTTACACTTTATTCTCTTAATATTTACACTTTATTCTTTAATATTTACACTTTATTCTCTAATATTTACACTTTATTCTCTTAATATTTACACTTTATTCTCTTAATATTTACACTTTATTCTCACATATTTACAATTTATTCTTTAATATTTACACTTTATTCTCTTAATATTTACACTTTATTCTCTAATATTTACACTTTATTCTCTTAATATTTACACTTTATTCTTTAATATTTACACTTTATTATCTAATATTTACACTTTATTCTCTAATATTTACATTTTATTCTTTAATATTTACACTTTATTCTTTTAATATTTACACTTTATTCTCTTAATATTTACACTTTATTCTCAAATATTTACACTTTATTGTTTAATATTTACACTTTATTCTCTTAATATTTACACTTTATTCTTTAATATTTACACTTTATTCTCTAATATTTACACTTTATTCTCTTAATATTTACACTTTATTCTTTAATATTTACACTTTATTCTCTTAATATTTACAGTTTAATCTCTAATATTTACACTTTATTCTCAAATATTTACACTTTATTCTTTAATATTTACACTTTATTCTCTTAATATTTACAGTTTAATCTCTAATATTTACACTTTATTCTCAAATATTTACACTTTATTGTTTAATATTTACACTTTATTCTTTAATATTTACACTTTATTCTTTAATATTTACACTTATTCTCTTAATATTTACACTTTATTCTCAAATATTTACACTTTATTCTCTTAATATTTTACACTTTATTCTTTAATATTTACACTTTATTCTTTAATATTTACACTTTATTCTCTAATATTTACACTTTATTCTTTAATATTTACACTTTATTCTTTTAATATTTACACTTTATTCTCTAATATTTACATTTTATTCTTTAATATTTACACTTTATTCTCTAATATTTACATTTTATTCTTTAATATTTACACTTTATTCTCTAATATTTACACTTTATTCTCTAATATTTACACTTTATTCTTTTAATATTTACACTTTATTCTCTTAATATTTACACTTTATTCTCTAATATTTACACTTTATTCTTTGAATATTTACACTTTATTCTTTTAATATTTACACTTTATTCTCTTAATATTTACAGTTTAATCTCTAATATTTACACTTTATTCTCTAATATTTACACTTTATTGTTTAATATTTACACTTTATTCTCTTAATATTTACACTTTATTCTCACATATTTACAATTTATTCTTTAATATTTACACTTTATTCTCTAATATTTACACTTTATTCTCTTAATATTTACACTTTATTCTCACATATTTACAATTTATTCTTTAATATTTACACTTTATTCTCTAATATTTACACTTTATTCTCTTAATATTTACACTTTATTCTTTAATATTTACACTTTATTCTCTAATATTTACACTTTATTCTTTAATATTTACACTTTATTCTCTAATATTTACACTTTATTCTCTAATATTTACACTTTATTCTCTTAATATTTACACTTTATTCTTTAATATTTACACTTTATTCTCTTAATATTTACAGTTTAATCTCTAATATTTACACTTTATTCTCCTAATATTTACACTTTATTCTTTTAATATTTACACTTTATTCTCTTAATATTTACAGTTTAATCTCTAATATTTACACTTTATTCTCTAATATTTACACTTTATTGTTTAATATTTACACTTTATTCTCTTAATATTTTACACTTTATTCTCTAATATTTACACTTTATTGTTTAATATTTACACTTTATTCTTTAATATTTACACTTTATTCTTTTAATATTTACACTTTATTCTCTTAATATTTACACTTTATTCTTTTAATATTTACACTTTATTCTCTAATATTTACACTTTATTCTCTAATATTTACACTTTATTCTCTTAATATTTACACTTTATTCTGTAATATTTACACTTTATTCTTTAATATTTTACACTTTATTGTTTAATATTTACACTTTATTCTTTTAATATTTACACTTTATTCTCTTAATATTTACACTTTATTCTCTAATATTTACACTTTATTCTTTAATATTTACACTTTATTCTCTAATATTTACACTTTATTCTCTTAATATTTACACTTTATTCTCTTAATATTTACACTTTATTCTTTAATATTTACACTTTATTCTCTTAATATTTACACTTTATTCTTTAATATTTACACTTTATTCTTTAATATTTACACTTTATTCTCTAATATTTACACTTTATTCTCTAATATTTACACTTTATTCTTTTAATATTTACACTTTATTGTCTTAATATTTACACTTTATTCTTTAATATTTACACTTTATTCTCCTAATATTTACACTTTATTCTTTTAATATTTACACTTTATTCTTTTAATATTTACACTTTATTCTCTTAATATTTACACTTTATTGTCTTAATATTTACACTTTTTTCTCTAATATTTACACTTTATTCTTTAATATTTACACTTTATTCTCTTAATATTTACACTTTATTCTCTTAATATTTACACTTTATTCTTTTAATATTTACACTTTATTCTCTTAATATTTACACTTTATTTTTTAATATTTACACTTTATTCTCTAATATTTACACTTTATTGTCTTAATATTTACACTTTATTCTTTAATATTTACACTTTATTCTCCTAATATTTACACTTTATTCTTTAATATTTACACTTTATTCTCCTAATATTTACACTTTATTCTTTTAATATTTACAATTTATTCTCTAATATTTACACTTTATTCTCAAATATTTACACTTTATTCTCTAATATTTACACTTTATTCTCTAATATTTACATTTTATTCTTTAATATTTACACTTTATTCTTTTAATATTTACACTTTATTCTCCTAATATTTACACTTTATTCTTCTAATATTTACACTTTATTCTCAAATATTTACACTTTATTCTCTAATATTTACACTTTATTCTCTAATATTTACAGTTTAATCTCTAATATTTACACTTTATTCTCAAATATTTACACTTTATTCTCTAATATTTACACTTTATTCTCTAATATTTACACTTTATTGTTTAATATTTACACTTTATTCTCTTAATATTTACACTTTATTCTTTTAATATTTACACTTTATTCTCTAATATTTACACTTTATTCTCTAATATTTACACTTTATTCTCTAATATTTACACTTTATTCTCTTAATATTTACACTTTATTCTCTTAATATTTACACTTTATTCTCAAATATTTACACTTTATTCTCTAATATTTACACTTTATTCTCTAATATTTACATTTTATTCTTTAATATTTACACTTTATTCTCTTAATATTTACACTTTATTCTCTAATATTTACACTTTATTCTCTTAATATTTACACTTTATTCTCACATATTTACAATTTATTCTTTAATATTTACACTTTATTCTCTTAATATTTACACTTTATTCTCTAATATTTACACTTTATTCTCTTAATATTTACACTTTATTCTTTAATATTTACACTTTATTCTCTAATATTTACACTTTATTCTCTTAATATTTACACTTTATTCTCTTAATATTTACACTTTATTCTCACATATTTACAATTTATTCTTTAATATTTACACTTTATTCTCTTAATATTTACACTTTATTCTCTAATATTTACACTTTATTCTCTTAATATTTACACTTTATTCTTTAATATTTTACACTTTATTATCTAATATTTACATTTTATTCTTAAATATTTACACTTTATTCTTTTAATATTTACACTTTATTCTCAAATATTTACACTTTATTCTCTTAATATTTACACTTTATTCTCAAATATTTACACTTTATTCTTTTAATATTTACACTTTATTCTCTAATATTTACACTTTATTCTCTAATATTTACACTTTATTCTCTTAATATTTACACTTTATTCTGTAATATTTACACTTTATTCTTTAATATTTACACTTTATTCTCCTAATATTTACACTTTATTCTCTTAATATTTACACTTTATTCTCTAATATTTACACTTTATTCTTTAATATTTACACTTTATTCTCCTAATATTTTACACTTTATTCTCTTAATATTTACACTTTATTCTCACATATTTACAATTTATTCTTTAATATTTACACTTTATTCTCTTAATATTTACACTTTATTCTCTAATATTTACACTTTATTCTCTTAATATTTACACTTTATTCTTTAATATTTACACTTTATTATCTAATATTTACACTTTATTCTCTAATATTTACATTTTATTCTTTAATATTTACACTTTATTCTTTTAATATTTACATTTTATTCTTTAATATTTACACTTTATTCTTTTAATATTTACACTTTATTCTCTTAATATTTACACTTTATTCTCTTAATATTTACACTTTATTGTTTAATATTTACACTTTATTCTCTTAATATTTACACTTTATTCTCAAATATTTACACTTTATTCTCTTAATATTTACACTTTATTCTCTTAATATTTACACTTTATTCTTTTAATATTTACACTTTATTCTCTAATATTTACACTTTATTCTCTAATATTTACACTTTATTCTCAAATATTTACACTTTATTCTCTAATATTTACACTTTATTCTCTAATATTTACACTTTATTCTTTAATATTTACACTTTATTCTCCTAATATTTACACTTTATTCTCTTAATATTTACACTTTATTCTCTAATATTTACACTTTATTGTTTAATATTTACACTTTATTCTCTAATATTTACACTTTATTCTCTTAATATTTTACACTTTATTCTCTTAATATTTACACTTTATTCTCACATATTTACAATTTATTCTTTAATATTTACACTTTATTCTCTTAATATTTACACTTTATTCTCTAATATTTACACTTTATTCTCTTAATATTTACACTTTATTCTTTAATATTTACACTTTATTATCTAATATTTACACTTTATTCTCTAATATTTACATTTTATTCTTTAATATTTACACTTTATTCTCTTAATATTTACAGTTTAATCTCTAATATTTACACTTTATTCTCAAATATTTACACTTTATTGTTTAATATTTACACTTTATTCTTTAATATTTACACTTTTATTCTTTAATATTTACACTTTATTCTCTTAATATTTTACACTTTATTCTCCTTATATTTACACTTTATTCTTTTAATATTTACACTTTATTCTTTTAATATTTACACTTTATTCTCTTAATATTTACACTTTATTGTCCTTAATATTTACACTTTATTCTCTAATATTTACACTTTATTCTTTAATATTTACACTTTATTCTCTTAATATTTACACTTTATTCTCTTAATATTTACACTTTATTCTCTTAATATTTACACTTTATTCTCTAATATTTACACTTTATTCTTTAATATTTACACTTTATTCTTTAATATTTACACTTTGTTTAATATTTACACTTTATTCTCTTAATATTTACACTTTATTGTTTAATATTTACACTTTATTCTTTAATATTTACACTTTGTTTAATATTTACACTTTATTCTCTTAATATTTACACTTTATTCTCTAATATTTACACTTTATTCTTTAATATTTACACTTTATTCTGTAATATTTACACTTTGTTTAATATTTACACTTTATTCTCTTAATATTTACACTTTATTGTTTAATATTTACACTTTATTCTCTTAATATTTACACTTTATTCTCCTAATATTTACACTTTATTCTTTTAATATTTACACTTTATTCTCTTAATATTTACACTTTATTCTCTTAATATTTCCACTTTATTCTCTAATATTTACACTTTATTGTATTAATATTTACACTTTATTCTCTTAATATTTACAGTTTAATCTCTAATATTTACACTTTATTCTTTAATATTTACACTTTATTCTCTAATATTTACACTTTATTGTTTAATATTTACACTTTATTCTCTTAATATTTACACTTTATTCTCTAATATTTACACTTTATTGTTTAATATTTACACTTGATTCTCTAATATTTACACTTTATTAATATTTACACTTTATTCTTTAATATTTACACTTTATTCTTTTAATATTTACACTTTATTCTTTTAATATTTACACTTTATTCTCTTAATATTTACAGTTTAATCTCTAATATTTACACTTTATTCTCTAATATTTACACTTTATTGTTTAATATTTACACTTTATTCTCTTAATATTTACACTTTATTCTCTAATATTTACACTTTATTCTGTAATATTTACACTTTATTCTCTTAATATTTACACTTTATTCTCTAATATTTACACTTTATTCTCTAATATTTACAATTTATTGTCTAATATTTACACTTTATTCTCAAATATTTACACTTTATTCTCTAATATTTACACTTTATTCTCTAATATTTACATTTTATTCTTTAATATTTACACTTTATTCTTTTAATATTTACACTTTATTCTCCTAATATTTACACTTTATTCTTTTAATATTTACACTTTATTCTCAAATATTTACACTTTATTCTCTAATATTTACACTTTCTTCTCTAATATTTACAGTTTAATCTCTAATATTTACACTTTATTCTCTTAATATTTACACTTTATTGTTTAATATTTACACTTTATTCTCTTAATATTTACACTTTATTCTCTAATATTTACACTTTATTGTTTTAATATTTACACTTTATTCTTTAATATTTTACACTTTATTGTTTTAATATTTACACTTTATTCTCTTAATATTTACACTTTATTCTTTTAATATTTACACTTTATTCTCTTAATATTTACACTTTATTCTCAAATATTTACACTTTATTCTCTTAATATTTACACTTTATTGTTTAATATTTACACTTTATTCTCCTAATATTTACACTTTATTCTCTTAATTTTTTACACTTTATTCTCTTAATATTTATACTTTATTGTTTAATATTTACACTTTATTCTTTAATATTTACACTTTATTCTCTAATATTTACACTTTATTGTTTAATATTTACACTTTATTCTTTTAATATTTACACTTTATTCTCTAATATTTACATTTTATTCTTTAATATTTACACTTTAGTCTCTAATATTTTACACTTTATACTTTTAATATTTACACTTTATTCTCTATTATTTACACTTTATTCTCTAATATTTACATTTTATTCTTTAATATTTACACTTTATTCTTTTAATATTTTACACTTTATTCTCTTAATATTTACACTTTATTCTCGAATATTTACAATTTATTCTCTAATATTTACACTTTATTCTCTAATATTTACACTTTATTCTCTAATATTTACACTTTATTCTCTAATATTTACATTTTATTCTTTAATATTTACACTTTATTCTTTTAATATTTACACTTTATTCTCTTAATATTTACACTTTATTCTTTTAATATTTACACTTTATTCTCAAATATTTACACTTTATTCTCTTAATATTTACACTTTATTCTTTAATATTTACACTTTATTCTGCTAATATTTACACTTTATTGTCTTAATATTTACACTTTATTCTCTTAATATTTACACTTCATTGTTTAATATTTACACTTTATTCTCCTAATATTTACACTTTATTCTCTTAATTTTTTACACTTTATTCTCTTAATATTTATACTTTATTGTTTAATATTTACACTTTATTCTTTAATATTTACACTTTATTCTCTAATATTTACACTTTATTGTTTAATATTTACACTTTATTCTCAAATATTTACACTTTATTCTCTAATATTTACACTTTATTCTCTAATATTTACAATTTATTCTTTAATATTTACACTTTATTCTCTTAATATTTACACTTTATTCTCTAATATTTACACTTTATTCTCTAATATTTACACTTTATTCTCTAATATTTACACTTTATTCTCTAATATTTACACTTTATTCTTGAATATTTACACTTTATTCTCTAATATTTACAATTTATTCTCTTAATATTTACACTTTATTCTCTTAATATTTACACTTTATTCTCTTAATATTTACACTTTATTCTTTAATATTTACACTTTATTATCTAATATTTACACTTTATTCTTTAATATTTACACTTTATTCTTTAATATTTACACTTTATTCTCTTAATATTTACACTTTATTCTCAAATATTTACACTTTATTCATTAATATTTACACTTTATTCTGCTAATATTTACACTTTATTCTCTTAATATTTACACTTTATTCTCTAATATTTACACTTTATTCTCTTAATATTTACACTTTATTCTCACATATTTACAATTTATTCTTTAATATTTACACTTTATTCTCTTAATATTTACACTTTATTCTCTAATATTTACACTTTATTCTCTAATATTTACATTTTATTCTTTAATATTTACACTTTATTCTTTTAATATTTACACTTTATTCTCTAATATTTACACTTTATTCTCAAATATTTACACTTTATTCTCTAATATTTACACTTTATTCTCTAATATTTACACTTTATTCTTGAATATTTACACTTTATTCTCTAATATTTACACTTTATTCTCTTAATATTTACACTTTATTCTCTTAATATTTACACTTTATTCTTTAATATTTACACTTTATTATCTAATATTTACACTTTATTCTCTAATATTTACATTTTATTCTTTAATATTTACACTTTATTCTTTTAATATTTACACTTTATTCTCAAATATTTACACTTTATTGTTTAATATTTACACTTTATTCTCTTAATATTTACACTTTATTCATTAATATTTACACTTTATTCTGCTAATATTTACACTTTATTCTCTTAATATTTACACTTTATTCTCTAATATTTACACTTTATTCTCTTAATATTTACACTTTATTCTCACATATTTACAATTTATTCTTTAATATTTACACTTTATTCTCTTAATATTTACACTTTATTCTCTAATATTTACACTTTATTCTCTAATATTTACATTTTATTCTTTAATATTTTACACTTTATTCTTTTAATATTTACACTTTATTCTCTAATATTTACACTTTATTCTCAAATATTTACACTTTATTCTCAAATATTTACACTTTATTCTCTAATATTTACACTTTATTCTTGAATATTTACACTTTATTCTCTAATATTTACACTTTATTCTCTTAATATTTACACTTTATTCTTTAATATTTACACTTTATTATCTAATATTTACACTTTATTCTCTAATATTTACATTTTATTCTTTAATATTTACACTTTATTCTCTTAATATTTACACTTTATTCTTTAATATTTACACTTTATTCTTTAATATTTACACTTTATTCTCTAATATTTACACTTAATTCTCTTAATATTTACACTTTATTCTCTTAATATTTACAGTTTAATCTCTAATATTTACACTTTATTCTCCTAATATTTACACTTTATTCTCTTAATATTTACACTTTATTGTTTAATATTTACACTTTATTCTCCTAATATTTACACTTTATTCTCTTAATTTTTTATACACTTTATTCTCTTAATATTTATACTTTATTCTTTAATATTTACACTTTATTCTCTAATATTTACACTTTATTGTTTAATATTTACACTTTATTCTTTTAATATTTACACTTTATTCTCTAATATTTACATTTTATTCTTTAATATTTACACTTTATTCTCTAATATTTACATTTTATTCTTTAATATTTACACTTTATTCTCTAATATTTACACTTTATTCTCTAATATTTACACTTTATTCTTTTAATATTTACACTTTATTCTCTTAATATTTACACTTTATTCTCTAATATTTACACTTTATTCTTTTAATATTTACACTTTATTCTTTAATATTTACACTTTATTCTCTTAATATTTACAGTTTAATCTCTAATATTTACACTTTATTCTCTAATATTTACACTTTATTGTTTAATATTTACACTTTATTCTCTTAATATTTACACTTTATTCTCTAATATTTACACTTTATTCTGTAATATTTACACTTTATTCTCTTAATATTTACACTTATTCTCTAATATTTACACTTTATTGTTTAATATTTACACTTTATTCTTTTAATATTTACACTTTATTCTTTTAATATTTACACTTTATTCTCTTAATATTTACACTTTATTCTTTAATATTTACACTTTATTCTCAAATATTTACACTTTATTCTCTAATATTTACAATTTATTGTCTAATATTTACACTTTATTCTCAAATATTTACACTTTATTCTCTAATATTTACACTTTATTCTCTAATATTTACATTTTATTCTTTAATATTTACACTTTATTCTTTTAATATTTACACTTTATTCTCATAATATTTACACTTTATTCTTTTAATATTTACACTTTATTCTCAAATATTTACACTTTATTCTCTTAATATTTACACTTTATTGTTTAATATTTACACTTTATTCTCTTAATATTTACACTTTATTCTCTAATATTTACACTTTATTGTTTAATATTTACACTTTATTCTTTAATATTTACACTTTATTGTTTTAATATTTACACTTTATTCTCTTAATATTTACACTTTATTCTCAAATATTTACACTTTATTCTCTTAATATTTACACTTTATTGTTTAATATTTACACTTTATTCTCCTAATATTTACACTTTATTCTCTTAATTTTTTACACTTTATTCTCTTAATATTTATACTTTATTGTTTAATATTTACACTGTATTCTTTAATATTTACACTTTATTCTCTAATATTTACACTTTATTGTTTAATATTTACACTTTATTCTTTTAATATTTACACTTTATTCTCTAATATTTACATTTTATTCTTTAATATTTACACTTTAGTCTCTAATATTTACATTTTATTCTTTAATATTTACACTTTATTCTCTAATATTTACACTTTATTCTCTAATATTTACACTTTATTGTTTAATATTTACACTTTATTCTTTTAATATTTACACTTTATTCTTTTAATATTTACACTTTATTATCTTAATATTTACACTTTATTCTCTAATATTTACACTTTATTCTTTTAATATTTACACTTTATTCTTTTAATATTTACACTTTATTCTCTTAATATTTACAGTTTAATCTCTAATATTTACACTTTATTCTCTAATATTTAAACTTTATTGTTTAATATTTACACTTTATTTTCTTAATATTTACACTTTATTCTCTAATATTTACACTTTATTGTTTAATATTTACACTTTATTCTTTAATATTTACACTTTATTCTCAAATATTGACACTTTATTGTTTAATATTTACACTTTATTCTCTTAATATTTACACTTTATTCTTTAATATTTACACTTTATTCTCTAATATTTACACTTTATTCTCTTAATATTTACACTTTATTCTTTAATATTTACACTTTATTCTCTTAATATTTACAGTTTAATCTCTAATATTTACACTTTATTCTCAAATATTTACACTTTATTGTTTAATATTTACACTTTATTCTTTAATATTTACACTTTATTCTTTAATATTTACACTTTATTCTTTAATATTTACACTTTATTCTCAAATATTTACACTTTATTCTCTTAATATTTACACTTTATTCTCTTAATATTTACACTTTATTCTCAAATATTTACACTTTATTCTCTTAATATTTACACTTTATTCTTTAATATTTACACTTTATTCTTTAATATTTACACTTTATTCTCTAATATATACACTTTATTCTTTAATATTTACACTTTATTCTTTTAATATTTACACTTTATTCTCTAATATTTACATTTATTCTTTAATATTTACACTTTATTCTCAAATATTTACACTTTATTCTCTTAATATTTACACTTTATTCTCTAATATTTACACTTTATTCTCTTAATATTTACACTTTATTCTCACATATTTACAATTTATTCTTTAATATTTACACTTTATTCTCTTAATATTTACACTTTATTCTCTAATATTTACACTTTATTCTCTTAATATTTACACTTTATTCTTTAATATTTACACTTTATTCTCTAATATTTACACTTTATTCTCTTAATATTTACACTTTATTCTCTTAATATTTACACTTTATTCTCACATATTTACAATTTATTCTTTAATATTTACACTTTATTCTCTTAATATTTACACTTTATTCTCTAATATTTACACTTTATTCTCTAATATTTACACTTTATTCTTTAATATTTACACTTTATTATCTAATATTTACACTTTATTCTCTAATATTTACATTTTATTCTTTAATATTTACACTTTATTCTCTTAATATTTACAGTTTAATCTCTAATATTTACACTTTATTCTCAAATATTTACACTTTATTCTTTAATATTTACACTTTATTCTCTTAATATTTACACTTTATTCTCACATATTTACAATTTATTCTTTAATATTTACACTTTATTCTCTAATATTTACACTTTATTCTCTATATTTACACTTTATTCTCTTAATATTTACACTTTATTCTTTAATATTTACACTTTATTATCTAATATTTACACTTTATTCTCTAATATTTACATTTTATTCTTTAATATTTACACTTTATTCTCTTAATATTTACAGTTTAATCTCTAATATTTACACTTTATTCTCAAATATTTACACTTTATTCTTTAATATTTACACTTTATTCTCTTAATATTTACAGTTTAATCTCTAATATTTACACTTTATTCTCAAATATTTACACTTTATTGTTTAATATTTACACTTTATTCTTTAATATTTACACTTTATTCTTTAATATTTACACTTTATTCTCTTAATATTTACACTTATTCTCAAATATTTACACTTTATTCTCTTAATATTTACACTTTATTCTTTAATATTTACACTTTATTCTTTAATATTTACACTTTATTCTCTAATATTTACACTTTATTCTTTAATATTTACACTTTATTCTTTTAATATTTACACTTTATTCTCTAATATTACATTTTATTCTTTAATATTTACACTTTATTCTCTAATATTTACACTTTATTCTCTAATATTTACACTTTATTCTTTTAATATTTACACTTTATTCTCTTAATATTTACACTTTATTCTCTAATATTTACACTTTATTCTTTGAATATTTACACTTTATTCTTTTAATATTTACACTTTATTCTCTTAATATTTACAGTTTAATCTCTAATATTTACACTTTATTCTCTAATATTACACTTTATTGTTTAATATTTACACTTTATTCTCTTAATATTTACACTTTATTCTCACATATTTACAATTTATTCTTTAATATTTACACTTTATTCTCTAATATTTACACTTTATTCTCTTAATATTTACACTTTATTCTCACATATTTACAATTTATTCTTTAATATTTACACTTTATTCTCTAATATTTACACTTTATTCTCTTAATATTTACACTTTATTCTTTAATATTTACACTTTATTCTCTAATATTTACATTTATTCTTTAATATTTACACTTTATTCTTTTAATATTTACACTTTATTCTCTTAATATTTACACTTTATTCTCTAATATTTACACTTTATTCTTTGAATATTTACACTTTATTCTTTTAATATTTACACTTTATTCTCTTAATATTTACAGTTTAATCTCTAATATTTACACTTTATTCTCTAATATTACACTTTATTCTCTAATATTTACACTTTATTCTTTGAATATTTACACTTTATTCTCTTAATATTTACACTTTATTCTCTAATATTTACACTTTATTCTCTTAATATTTACACTTTATTCTTTAATATTTACACTTTATTATCTAATATTTACACTTTATTCTCTTAATATTTACACTTTATTCTCAAAATATTTACACTTTATTGTTTAATATTTACACTTTATTCTCTTAATATTTACACTTTATTCTTAATATTTACACTTTATTCTCTAATATTTACACTTTATTCTCTAATATTTACACTTTATTCTCTTAATATTTACACTTTATTCTTTAATATTTACACTTTATTCTCTTAATATTTACAGTTTAATCTCTAATATTTACACTTTATTCTCCTAATATTTACACTTTATTCTTTTAATATTTACACTTTATTCTCTTAATATTTACAGTTTAATCTCTAATATTTACACTTTATTCTCTAATATTTACACTTTATTGTTTAATATTTACACTTTATTCTCTTAATATTTACACTTTATTCTCTAATATTTACACTTTATTGTTTAATATTTACACTTTATTCTTAATATTTACACTTTATTCTTTAATATTTACACTTTATTCTCTTAATATTTACACTTTATTCTTTTAATATTTACACTTTATTCTCTAATATTTACACTTTATTCTCTTAATATTTACACTTTATTCTGTAATATTTACACTTTATTCTTTAATATTTACACTTTATTGTTTAATATTTACACTTTATTCTTTTAATATTTACACTTTATTCTCTTAATATTTACACTTTATTCTCTAATATTTACACTTTATTCTTTAATATTTACACTTTATTCTCTAATATTTACACTTTATTCTCTTAATATTTACACTTTATTCTCTTAATATTTACACTTTAATCTTTAATATTTACACTTTATTCTTTAATATTTACACTTTATTCTCTAATATTTACACTTTATTCTCTAATATTTACACTTATTCTTTTAATATTTACACTTTATTGTCTTAATATTTACACTTTATTCTTTAATATTTACACTTTATTCTCCTAATATTTACACTTTATTCTTTTAATATTTACACTTTATTCTCTTAATAATTACACTTTATTGTCTTAATATTTACACTTTATTCTCTAATATTTACACTTTATTCTTTAATATTTACACTTTATTCTCTTAATATTTACACTTTATTCTCTTAATATTTACACTTTATTCTTTTAATATTTACACTTTATTCTCTTAATATTTACACTTTATTCTTTAATATTTACACTTTATTCTCTAATATTTACACTTTATTGTCTTAATATTTACACTTTATTCTTTAATATTTACACTTTATTCTCCTAATATTTACACTTTATTCTTTAATATTTACACTTTATTCTCTAATATTTACACTTTATTCTTTTAATATTTACAATTTATTCTCTAATATTTACACTTTATCTCAAATATTTACACTTTATTCTCTAATATTTACACTTTATTCTCTAATATTTACATTTTATTCTTTAATATTTACACTTTATTCTTTTAATATTTACACTTTATTCTCCTAATATTTACACTTTATTCTTCTAATATTTACACTTTATTCTCAAATATTTACACTTTATTCTCTAATATTTACACTTTATTCTCTAATATTTACAGTTTAATCTCTAATATTTACACTTTATTCTCAAATATTTACACTTTATTCTCTAATATTTACACTTTATTCTCTAATATTTACACTTTATTGTTTAATATTTACACTTTATTCTTTAATATTTACACTTTATTCTCTTAATATTACACTTTATTCTTTTAATATTTACACTTTATTCTCTAATATTTACACTTTATTCTCTTAATATTTACACTTTATTCTCTTAATATTTACACTTAATTCTGTAATATTTACACTTATTCTTTAATATTTACACTTTATTGTTTAATATTTACACTTTATTCTTTTAATATTTACACTTTATTCTCTTAATATTTACACTTATTCTCTAATATTTACACTTTATTCTTTAATATTTACACTTTATTCTCTAATATTTACACTTTATTCTCTTAATATTTACACTTTATCTCTTAATATTACACTTTATTCTCTAATATTTACACTTTATTCTCTAATATTTACACTTTATTCTCTAATATTTACACTTTATTCTGTAATATTTACACTTTATTCTTTAATATTTACACTTTATTGTTTAATATTTACACTTTATTCTTTTAATATTTACACTTTATTCTCTTAATATTTACACTTTATTCTCTAATATTTACACTTTATTCTTTAATATTTACACTTTATTCTCTAATATTTACACTTTATTCTCTAATATTTACACTTATTCTCTTAATATTTACACTTTATTCTTTAATATTTACACTTTATTCTCTTAATATTTACACTTTATTCTTTAATATTTACACTTTATTCTTTAATATTTACACTTTATTCTCTAATATTTACACTTTATTCTTTAATATTTACACTTTATTGTTTAATATTTACACTTTATTCTTTTAATATTTACCTTTATTCTCTTAATATTTACACTTTATTCTCTAATATTTACACTTTATTCTCTAATATTTACATTTTATTCTTTAATATTTACACTTTATTCTCTAATATTTACACTTTATTCTCTAATATTTACACTTTATTCTTTTAATATTTACACTTTATTGTCTTAATATTTACACTTTATTCTTTAATATTTACACTTTATTCTCCTAATATTTACACTTTATTCTTTAATATTTACACTTTATTGTTTAATATTTACACTTTATTCTTTTAATATTTACACTTTATTCTCTTAATATTTACACTTTATTCTCTTAATATTTACACTTTATTCTTTTAATATTTACACTTTATTCTCTTAATATTTACACTTTATTCTTTAATATTTACACTTTATTCTCTAATATATACACTTTATTGTCTTAATATTTACACTTTATTCTTTAATATTTACACTTTATTCTCCTAATATTTACACTTTATTCTTTAATATTTACACTTTATTCTCCTAATATTTACACTTATTCTTTTAATATTTACAATTTATTCTCTAATATTTACACTTTATTCTCCTAATATTTACACTTTATTCTTTTAATATTACAATTTATTCTCTAATATTTACACTTTATTGTCTTAATATTTACACTTTATTCTGTAATATTTACACTTTATTCTCTTAATATTTACACTTTATTCTGTAATATTTACACTTTATTCTTTAATATTTACACTTTATTGTTTAATATTTACACTTTATTCTTTTAATATTTACACTTTATTCTCTTAATATTTACACTTTATTCTCTAATATTTACACTTTATTCTTTAATATTTACACTTTATTCTCTAATATTTACACTTTATTCTCTTAATATTTACACTTTATTCTCTTAATATTTACACTTTATTCTTTAATATTTACACTTTATTCTCACATATTTACAATTTATTCTTTAATATTTACACTTTATTCTCTAATATTTACACTTTATTCTCTAATATTTACACTTTATTCTCTTAATATTTACACTTTATTCTTTAATATTTACACTTTATTCTCTAATATTTACACTTTATTCTCTTAATATTTACACTTTATTCTCTTAATATTTACACTTTATTCTCACATATTTACAATTTATTCTTTAATATTTACACTTTATTCTCTTAATATTTACACTTTATTCTCTAATATTTACACTTTATTCTCTTAATATTTACACTTATTCTTTAATATTTACACTTTATTATCTAATATTTACACTTTATTCTCTAATATTTACATTTTATTCTTTAATATTTACACTTTATTCTCTTAATATTTACAGTTTAATCTCTAATATTTACACTTTATTCTCAAATATTTACACTTTATTCTTTAATATTTACACTTTATTCTCTTAATATTTACACTTTATTCTCACATATTTACAATTTATTCTTTAATATTTACACTTTATTCTCTTAATATTTACACTTTATTCTCTAATATTTACCCTTTATTCTCTTAATATTTACACTTTATTCTTTAATATTTACACTTTATTATCTAATATTTACACTTTATTCTCTAATATTTACATTTTATTCTTTAATATTTACACTTTATTCTCTTAATATTTACAGTTTAATCTCTAATATTTACACTTTATTCTCAAATATTTACACTTTATTCTTTAATATTTACACTTTATTCTCTTAATATTTACAGTTTAATCTCTAATATTTACACTTTATTCTCAAATATTTACACTTTATTGTTTAATATTACACTTATCTTTAATATTTACACTTTTTCTTTAATATTACACTATCTCTTAATATTTACACTTTATTCTCAAATATTTACACTTTATTCTCTAATATTTACACTTTATTCTCTTAATATTTACACTTTATTCTCTTAATATTTACACTTTATTCTTTAATATTTACACTTTATTCTCTAATATTTACACTTTATTCTTTAATATTTACACTTTATTCTTTAATATTTACACTTTATTCTCAAATATTTACACTTTATTCTCTTAATATTTACACTTTATTCTCTAATATTTACACTTTATTCTCTTAATATTTACACTTTATTCTCACATATTTACAATTTATTCTTTAATATTTACACTTTATTCTCTTAATATTTACACTTTATTCTCTAATATTTACACTTTATTCTCTTAATATTTACACTTTATTCTTTAATATTTACACTTTATTCTCTAATATTTACACTTTATTCTCTTAATATTTACACTTTATTCTCTTAATATTTACACTTTATTCTCACATATTTACAATTTATTCTTTAATATTTACACCTCTATTCTCTAATATTTACACTTTATTCTTTTAATATTTACACTTTATTGTCTTACTATTTACACTTTATTCTTTAATATTTACACTTTATTCTCCTAATATTTACACTTTATTCTCTAATATTTACACTTTATTCTCTAATATTACACTTTATTGTTTAATATTTACACTTTATTCTTTAATATTTACACTTTATTCTCTTAATATTTACACTTTATTCTTTTAATATTTACACTATTCTCTAATATTACACTTTATTCTCTAATCTTTACACTTTATTCTCTTCATATTTACACTTTATTCTCTTAATATTTACACTTTATTCTGTAATATTTACACTTTATTCTTTAATATTTACACTTTATTGTTTAATATTTACACTTTATTCTTTTAATATTTACACTTTATTCTCTTAATATTTACACTTTATTCTCTAATATTTACACTTTATTCTTTAATATTTACACTTTATTCTCTTAATATTTACACTTTATTCTCTTAATATTTACACTTTATTCTCTAATATTTACACTTTATTCTCTAATATTTACACTTTATTCTCTTAATATTTACACTTTATTCTGTAATATTTACACTTTATTCTTTAATATTTACACTTTATTGTTTAATATTTACACTTTATTCTTTTAATATTTACACTTTATTCTCTTAATATTTACACTTTATTCTCTAATATTTACACTTTATTCTTTAATATTTACACTTTATTCTCTAATATTTACACTTTATTCTCTTAATATTTACACTTTATTCTCTAATATTTACACTTTATTCTTTAATATTTACACTTTATTCTCTTAATATTTACACTTTATTCTTTAATATTTACACTTTATTCTTTAATATTTACACTTTATTCTCTAATATTTACACTTTATTCTTTAATATTTACACTTTATTGTTTAATATTTACACTTTATTCTTTAATATTTACACTTTATTCTTAATATTTACACTTTATTCTCTAATATTTACACTTTATTCTCTAATATTTACATTTTATTCTTTAATATTTACACTTTATTCTCTAATATTACACTTTATTCTCTAATATTTACACTTTATTCTTTTAATATTTACACTTTATTGTCTTAATATTTACACTTTATTCTTTAATATTTACACTTTATTCTCCTAATATTTACACTTTATTCTTTAATATTTACACTTTATTGTTTAATATTTACACTTTATTCTTTTAATATTTACACTTTATTCTCTTAATATTTACACTTTATTCTTTTAATATTTACACTTTATTCTCTTAATATTTACACTTTATTCTTTAATATTTACACTTTATTCTCTAATATTTACACTTTATTGTCTTAATATTTACACTTTATTCTTTAATATTTACACTTTATTCTCCTAATATTTACACTTTATTCTTTAATATTTACACTTATTCTCCTATATTTACACTTTATTCTTTTAATATTTACAATTTATTCTCTAATATTTACACTTTATTCTCCTAATATTTACACTTTATTCTTTTAATATTTACAATTTATTCTCTAATATTTACACTTTATTGTCTTAATATTTACACTTTATTCTGTAATATTTACACTTTATTCTCTAATATTTACACTTTATTGTTTAATATTTACACTTTATTCTTTCATATTTACACTTTATTCTCAAATATTTACACTTTATTCTCTAATATTTACACTTTATTCTCAAATATTTACACTTTATTCTCTAATATTTACACTTTATTCTCTAATATTTACATTTTATTCTTTAATATTTACACTTATTCTCTTAATATTTACACTTTATTCTCTAATATTTACACTTTATTCTCTTAATATTTACACTTTATTCTCTAATATTTACACTTTATTCTCTTAATATTTACACTTTATTCTTTAATATTTACACTTTATTATCTAATATTTACATTTTATTCTTAAATATTTACACTTTATTCTTTTAATATTTACACTTTATTCTCAAATATTTACACTTTATTCTCTTAATATTTACACTTTATTCTCTTAATATTTACACTTTATTCTTTTAATATTTACACTTTATTCTCTAATATTTACACTTTATTCTCTAATATTTACACTTTATTCTCTTAATATTTACACTTTATTCTGTAATATTTACACTTTATTCTTTAATATTTACACTTTATTCTCCTAATATTTACACTTTATTCTCTTAATATTTACACTTTATTCTCTAATATTTACACTTTATTCTTTAATATTTACACTTTATTCTCCTAATATTTACACTTTATTCTCTTAATATTTACACTTTATTCTCCTAATATTTACACTTTATTCTCTTAATATTTACACTTTATTCTCACATATTTACAATTTATTCTTTAATATCTTACCACTTTATTCTCTAATATTTACAGTTTAATCTCTAATATTTACACTTTATTCTCAAATATTTACACTTTATTCTCTAATATTTACACTTTATTCTCTAATATTTACACTTTATTGTTTAATATTTACACTTTATTCTTTAATATTTACACTTTATTCTCTTAATATTTACACTTTATTCTTTAATATTTACACTTTATTCTTTAATATTTACACTTTATTCTCAAATATTTACACTTTATTCTCTTAATATTTACACTTTATTCTCTTAATATATACACTTTATTCTTTTAATATTTACACTTTATTCTCTAATATTTACACTTTATTCTCTAATATTTACACTTTATTCTCAAATATTACACTTTATTCTCTAATATTTACACTTTATTCTCTAATATTTACACTTTATTCTCCTAATATTTACACTTTATTCTCTTAATATTTACACTTTATTCTCTAATATTACACTTTATTGTTTAATATTTACACTTTATTCTCTAATATTTACACTTTATTCTCTTAATATTTACACTTTATTCTCTTAATATTACACTTTATTCTCACATATTTACAATTTATTCTTTAATATTTACACTTTATTCTCTTAATATTTACACTTTATTCTCTAATATTTACACTTTATTCTCTTAATATTTACACTTTATTCTTTAATATTTACACTTTATTATCTAATATTTACACTTTATTCTCTAATATTTACATTTTATTCTTTAATATTTACACTTATTCTTTAATATTTACACTTTATTCTCTTAATATTTACACTTTATTCTCAAATATTTACACTTTATTGTTTAATATTTACACTTTATTCTCTTAATATTTACACTTTATTCTTTAATATTTACACTTTATTCTTTAATATTTACACTTTATTCTCTAATATTTACACTTTATTCTCTTAATATTTACACTTTATTCTTTAATATTTACACTTTATTCTCTTAATATTTACAGTTTAATCTCTAATATTTACACTTTATTCTCAAATATTTACACTTTATTGTTTAATATTTACACTTTATTCTTTAATATTTACACTTTATTCTTTAATATTTACACTTTATTCTCTTAATATTTACACTTTATTCTCCTAATATTTTACACTTATTCTTTTAATATTTACACTTTATTCTTTTAATATTTACACTTTATTCTCTTAATATTTACACTTTATTGTCTTAATATTACACTTTATTCTCTAATATTTACACTTTATTCTTTAATATTTACACTTTATTCTCTTAATATTTACACTTTATTCTCTTAATATTTACACTTTATTCTTTTAATATTTACACTTTATTCTCTTAATATTTACACTTTATTCTCTTAATATTTACACTTTATTCTCTAATATTTACACTTATTCTTTAATATTTACACTTTATTCTTTAATATTTACACTTTGTTTAATATTTACACTTTATTCTCTTAATATTTACACTTTATTGTTTAATATTTACACTTTATTCTTTAATATTTACACTTTGTTTAATATTTACACTTTATTCTCTTAATATTTACACTTTATTCTCTAATATTTACACTTTATTCTTTAATATTTACACTTTATTCTGTAATATTTACACTTTGTTTAATATTTACACTTTATTCTCTTAATATTTACACTTTATTGTTTAATATTTACACTTTATTCTCTTAATATTTACACTTTATTCTCCTAATATTTACACTTTATTCTTTTAATATTTACACTTTATTCTCTTAATATTTACACTTTATTCTCTTAATATTTCCACTTTATTGTCTAATATTTACACTTTATTGTATTAATATTTACACTTGTATTCTCTTAATATTTACAGTTTAATCTCTAATATTTACACTTTATTCTTTAATATTTACACTTTATTCTCTAATATTTACACTTTATTGTTTAATATTTACACTTTATTGTCTTAATATTTACACTTTATTCTCTTAATATTTACACTTTATTGTTTAATATTTACACTTTATTCTCTTAATATTTACACTTTATTCTCTAATATTTACACTTTATTGTTTAATATTTACACTTTATTCTCTTAATATTTACACTTTATTCTCTAATATTTACACTTTATTGTTTAATATTTACACTTGATTCTCTAATATTACACTTTATTAATATTTACACTTTATTCTTTAATATTTACACTTTATTCTCTTAATATTTACAGTTTAATCTCTAATATTTACACTTATTCTCTAATATTTACACTTTATTGTTTAATATTTACACTTTATTCTCTTAATATTTACACTTTATTCTCTAATATTTACACTTTATTCTGTAATATTTACACTTTATTCTCTTAATATTTACACTTTATTCTCTAATATTTACACTTTATTGTTTAATATTTACACTTTATTCTTTAATATTTACACTTTATTCTTTTAATATTTACACTTTATTCTCTTAATATTTACACTTTATTCTCTTAATATTTACACTTTATTCTTTAATATTTACACTTTATTCTCAAATATTTACACTTTATTCTCTAAATTTACAATTTATTGTCTAATATTTACACTTTATTCTCAAATATTTACACTTTATTCTCTAATATTTACACTTTATTCTCTAATATTTACATTTTATTCTTTAATATTTACACTTTATTCTTTTAATATTTACACTTTATTCTCCTAATATTTACACTTTATTCTTTTAATATTTACACTTTATTCTCAAATATTTACACTTTATTCTCTATATTTACACTTTATTCTCTAATATTTACAGTTTAATCTCTAATATTTACACTTATTCTCTAATATTTACACTTTATTGTTTAATATTTACACTTTATTCTCTTAATATTTACACTTTATTCTCTAATATTTACACTTTATTGTTTAATATTTACACTTTATTCTTTAATATTTACACTTTATTGTTTAATATTTACACTTTATTCTCTTAATATTTACACTTTATTCTTTTAATATTTACACTTTATTCTCTTAATATTTACACTTTATTCTCAAATATTTACACTTTATTCTCTTAATATTTACACTTTATTGTTAATATTTACACTTTATTCTCCTAATATTTACACTTTATTCTCTTAATTTTTTACACTTATTCTCTTAATATTTATACTTTATTGTTTAATATTTACACTTTATTCTTTAATATTTACACTTTATTCTCTAATATTTACACTTTATTGTTTAATATTACACTTTATTCTTTTAATATTTACACTTTATTCTCTAATATTTACATTTTATTCTTTAATATTACACTTTAGTCTCTAATATTTACATTTTATTCTTTAATATTTACACTTTATTCTCTAATATTTACACTTTATTCTCTAATATTTACACTTTATTGTTTAATATTTACACTTTATTCTTTTAATATTTACACTTTATTCTTTTAATATTTACACTTTATTATCTTAATATTTACACTTTATTCTGTAATATTTACACTTTATTCTTTTAATATTTACACTTTATTCTCTTAATATTTACAGTTTAATCTCTAATATTTACACTTTATTCTCTAATATTTAAACTTTATTGTTTAATATTTACACTTTATTCTCTTAATATTTACACTTTATTCTCTAATATTTACACTTTATTGTTTAATATTTACACTTTATTCTTTAATATTACACTTTATTCTCAAATATTTACACTTATTGTTTAATATTTACACTTTATTCTCTTAATAATTTACACTTTATTCTTTAATATTTACACTTTATTCTCTAATATTTACACTTTATTCTCTTAATATTTACACTTTATTCTTTAATATTTACACTTTATTCTCTTAATATTTACAGTTTAATCTCTAATATTTACACTTTATTCTCAAATATTTACACTTTATTGTTTAATATTTACACTTTATTCTTTAATATTTACACTTTATTCTTTAATATTTACACTTTATTCTCAAATATTTACACTTTATTCTCTTAATATTTACAGTTTAATCTCTAATATTTACACTTTATTCTCTAATATTACATTTTATTCTTTAATATTTACACTTTATTCTTTAATATTACACTTTATTCTCTAATATTTACACTTTATTCTCTTAATATTTACACTTTATTCTCTTAATATTTACACTTTATTCTCACACATTTACAATTTATTCTTAATATTTACACTTTATTCTCTTATATTACACTTTATTATCTTAATATTTACACTTTATTCTCTAATATTTACACTTTATTCTCTTAATATTTACACTTTATTCTTTAATATTTACACTTGATTATCTAAATTTACACTTTATTCTCTAATATTTACATTTTATTCTTTAATATTTACACTTTATTCTTTTAATATTTACACTTTATTCTCTTAATATTTACACTTTATTCTCAAATATTTACACTTTATTGTTTAATATTTACACTTTATTCTCTTAATATTTACACTTTATTCTTTAATATTTACACTTTATTCTCTAATATTTACACTTTATTCTCTTAATATTTACACTTTATTCTTTAATATTTACACTTTATTCTCTTAATATTTACAGTTTAATCTCTAATATTTACACTTTATTCTCAAATATTTACACTTTATTGTTTAATATTTACACTTTATTCTTTAATATTTACACTTTATTCTTTAATATTTACACTTTATTCTCTTAATATTTACACTTATTCTCAAATATTTACACTTTATTCTCTTAATATTTACACTTTATTCTTTAATATTTACACTTTATTCTTTAATATTTACACTTTATTGTTTAATATTTACACTTTATTCTTTTAATATTTACACTTTATTCTCTTAATATTTACACTTATTCTCTAATATTTACACTTTATTCTTTGAATATTTACACTTTATTCTTTTAATATTTACACTTTATTCTCTTAATATTTACAGTTTAATCTCTAATATTTACACTTTATTCTCTAATATTTACACTTTATTGTTTAATATTTACACTTTATTCTCTTAATATTTACACTTTATTCTCTAATATTTACACTTTATTCTTTAATATTTACACTTTATTCTCTTAATATTTACACTTTATTCTCTTAATATTTACACTTTATTCTCACATATTTACAATTTATTCTTTAATATTTACACTTTATTCTTTTAATATTTACACTTTATTCTCTTAATATTTACACTTTATTCTTTAATATTTACACTTTATTCTCTAATATTTACATTTTATTCTTTAACATTTACACTTTATTCTTTTATATTTACACTTTATTCTCTTAATATTTACACTTTATTCTCTAATATTTACACTTTATTCTTTGAATATTTACACTTTATTCTTTTAATATTTACACTTTATTCTCTTAATATTTACAGTTTAATCTCTATATTTACACTTTATTCTCTAATATTTACACTTTATTCTCTAATATTTACACCTTATTCTTTGAATATTTACACTTTATTCTCTTAATATTTACACTTTATTCTCTTAATATTTACACTTTATTCTCTAATATTTACACTTTATTCTCTTAATATTTACACTTTATTCTTTAATATTTACACTTTATTATCTAATATTTACACTTTATTCTCTAATATTACATTTTATTCTTTAATATTTACACTTTATTCTTTTAATATTTACACTTTATTCTCTTAATATTACCCTTTATTCTCAAATATTTACACTTTATTGTTTAATATTTACACTTTATTCTCTTAATATTTACACTTTATTCTTTAATATTTACACTTTATTCTCTAATATTTACACTTTATTCTCTAATATTTACACTTTATTCTCTTAATATTTACACTTTATTCTTTAATATTTACACTTTATTCTCTTAATATTTACAGTTTAATCTCTAATATTTACACTTTATTCTCCTAATATTTACACTTTATTCTTTTAATATTTACACTTTATTCTCTTAATATTACAGTTTAATCTCTAATATTTACACTTTATTCTCTAATATTTACACTTTATTGTTTAATATTTACACTTTATTCTCTTAATATTTACACTTTATTCTCTAATATTTACACTTTATTGTTTAATTTTTACACTTTATTCTTTTAATATTTACACTTTATTCTCTTAATATTTACACTTATTTCTTTTAATATTTACACTTTATTCTCTAATATTTACACTTTATTCTCTAATATTTACACTTTATTCTCTTAATATTTACACTTTATTCTGTAATATTTACACTTTATTCTTTAATATTTACACTTTATTCTCCTAATATTTACACTTTATTCTCTCTAATAAAGTGTAAATATTAGGAGAATAAAGTGTAAATATTAAAGAATAAAGTGTAAATATTACAGAATAAAGTGTAAATATTAAGAGAATAAAGTGTAAATATTAGAGAATAAAGTGTAAATATTAGAGAATAAAGTGTAAATATTAAAAGAATAAAGTGTAAATATTAAGAGAATAAAGTGTAAATATTAAAAGAATAAAGTGTAAAAATTAAACAATAAAGTGTAAATATTAGAGAATAAAGTGTAAATATTAAGAGAATAAAGTGTAAATATTAAACAATAAAGTGTAAATATTAGAGAATAAAGTGTAAATATTAGAGATTAAACTGTAAATATTAAGAGAATAAAGTGTAAATATTAAAAGAATAAAGTGTAAATATTAGGAGAATAAAGTGTAAATATTAGAGATTAAACTGTAAATATTAAGAGAATAAAGTGTAAATATTAAAGAATAAAGTGTAAATATTAAGAGAATAAAGTGTAAATATTAGAGAATAAAGTGTAAATATTAGAGAATAAAGTGTAAATATTAAAGAATAAAGTGTAAATATTAAGAGAATAAAGTGTAAATATTAAACAATAAAGTGTAAATATTTGAGAATAAAGTGTAAATATTAAGAGAATAAAGTGTAAATATTAAAAGAATAAAGTGTAAATATTAAGAATAAAATGTAAATATTAGAGAATAAAGTGTAAATATTAGATAATAAAGTGTAAATATTAAAGAATAAAGTGTAAATATTAAGAGAATAAAGTGTAAATATTAGAGAATAAAGTGTAAATATTAAGAGAATAAAGTGTAAATATTAAGAGAATAAAGTGTAAATATTCAAAGAATAAGGTGTAAATATTAGAGAATAAAGTGTAAATATTAGAGAATAAAGTGTAAATATTAGAGATTAAACTGTAAATATTAAGAGAATAAAGTGTAAATATTAAAAGAATAAAGTGTAAATATTCAAAGAATAAAGTGTAAATATTAGAGAATAAAGTGTAAATATTAAGAGAATAAAGTGTAAATATTAAAAGAATAAAGTGTAAATGTTAAAGAATAAAATGTAAATATTAGAGAATAAAGTGTAAATATTAAGAATAAAGTGTAAATATTAAGAGAATAAAGTGTAAATATTAAAAGAATAAAGTGTAAATATTAAAGAATAAATTGTAATATGTGAGAATAAAGTGTAAATATTAAGAGAATAAAGTGTAAATATTAAGAGAATAAAGTGTAAATATTAAAGAATAAAGTGTAAATATTAGAGAATAAAGTGTAAATATTAAGAGAATAAAGTGTAAATATTAAACAATAAAGTGTAAATATTAGAGAATAAAGTGTAAATATTAGAGATTAAACTGTAAATATTAAGAGAATAAAGTGTAAATATTAAAAGAATAAAGTGTAAATATTCAAAGAATAAAGTGTAAATATTAGAGAATAAAGTGTAAATATTAAGAGAATAAAGTGTAAATATTAAAAGAATAAAGTGTAAATATTAAACAATAAAGTGTAAATATTAAAGAATAAAGTGTAAATATTAAAGAATAAAGTGTAATATTAAGAGAATAAAGTGTAAATATTTGAGAATAAAGTGTAAATATTAAGAGAATAAAGTGTAAATATTAAAGAATAAAGTGTAAATATTAAAGAATAAAGTGTAAATATTAAACAATAAAGTGTAAATATTTGAGAATAAAGTGTAAATATTAGAGATTAAACTGTAAATATTAAGAGAATAAAGTGTAAATATTAAAGAATAAAGTGTAAATATTAAGAGAATAAAGTGTAAATATTAGAGAATAAAGTGTAAATATTAAAGAATAAAGTGTAAATATTAAGAGAATAAAGTGTAAATATTAAACAATAAAGTGTAAATATTTGAGAATAAAGTGTAAATATTAAGAGAATAAAGTGTAAATATTAAAAAGAATAAAGTGTAAATATTAAAGAATAAAATGTAAATATTAGAGAATAAAGTGTAAATATTAGATAATAAAGTCGTAAATATTAAAGAATAAAGTGTAAATATTAAGAGAATAAAGTGTAAATATTAGAGAATAAGTGTAAATATTAAGATAATAAAGTGTAAATATTAAGAGAATAAAGTGTAAATATTAAAGAATAAATTGTAAATGTGTGAGAATAAAGTGTAAATATTAAGAGAATAAAGTGTAAATATTAAGAGAATAAAGTGTAAATATTAGAGAATAAAGTGTAAATATTAAAGAATAAAGTGTAAATATAAAGAATAAATGTAAATATTAGAGAATAAAGTGTAAATATTAGAGATTAAACTGTAAATATTAAGAGAATAAAGTGTAAATATTTGAGAATAAAGTGTAAATATTAAAGAATAAAGTGTAAATATTAAAGAATAAAGTGTAAATATTAAACAATAAAGTGTAAATATTTGAGAATAAAGTGTAAATATTAGAGATTAAACTGTAATATTAAGAGAATAAAGTGTAAATATTAAAGAATAAAGTGTAAATATTAAGAGAATAAAGTGTAAATATTAGAGAATAAAGTGTAAATATTAAAGAATAAAGTGTAAATATTAAGAGAATAAAGTGTAAATATTAAACAATAAAGTGTAAATATTTGAGAATAAAGTGTAAATATTAAAGAATAAAGTGTAAATATTAAACAATAAAGTGTAAATATTAGAGAATAAAGTGTAAATATTAAGAGAATAAAGTGTAAATATTAAACAATAAAGTTTAAATATTAGAGAATAAAGTGTAAATATTAGAGATTAAACTGTAAATATTAAGAGAATAAAGTGTAAATATTAAAAGAATAAAGTGTAAATATTACAGAATAAAGTGTAAATATTAAGATAATAAGTGTAAATATTAAAAGAATAAAGTGTAAATATTAAAGAATAAAGTGTAAATATTAAACAATAAAGTGTAAATATTAGAGAATAAAGTGTAAATATTAGAGAATAAAGTGTAAATATTAAAGAATAAAATGTAAATATTAGAGACTAAAGTGTAAATATTAAAGAATAAAATGTAAATATTAGAGAATAAAGTGTAAATATTAAAAGAATAAAGTGTAAATATTAAACAATAAAGTGTAAATATTAGAGAATAAAGTGTAAATATTAAAGAATAAAGTGTAAATATTAAACAATAAAGTATAAATATTAAGAGAATAAAGTGTAAAAAATTAAGAGAATAAAGTGTAAATATTAGGAGAATAAAGTGTAAATATTAAACAATAAAGTGTAAATATTAAGAGAATAAAGTGTAAATATTTGAGAATAAAGTGAAATATTAAGAGAATAAAGTGTAAATATTAAAAGAATAAAGTGTAAATATTAAGAGAATAAAGTGTAAATATTAAAACAATAAAGTGTAAATATTAAAGAATAAAGTGTAAATATTAAACAATAAAGTGTAAATATTAGAGAATAAAGTGTAAATATTAAGAGAATAAAGTGTAAATATTAAACAATAAAGTGTAAATATTAAGAGAATAAAGTGTAAATATTAGAGATTAAACTGTAAATATTAGAGAATAAAGTGTAAATATAGAGAATAAAGTGTAAATATTTGAGAATAAAGTGTAAATATTAAAAGAATAAAGTGTAAATATTAGGAGAAAAAGTGTAAATATTAAAAGAATAAAGTGTAAATATTAAAGAATAAAATGTAAATATTAGAGAATAAAGTGTAAATATTAGAGAATAAAGTGTAAATATTTGAGAATAAAGTGTAAATATTAGACAATAAATTGTAAATATTAGAGAATAAAGATGTAAATATTTGAGAATAAAGTGTAAATATTAAAGAATAAAGTGTAATATTAAGAGAATAAAGTGTAAATATAAGAGAATAAAGTGTAAATATTAAAAGAATAAAGTGTAAATATTAAGAATAAGTGTAAATATTAAACAATAAAGTGTAAATATTAGAGAATAAAGTGTAAATATTAAGAGAATAAAGTGTAAATATTACAGAATAAAGTGTAAATATTAGAGAATAAAGTGTAAATATAAGAGAATAAAGTGTAAATATTAAACAATAAAGTGTAAATATTAGAGAATAAAGTGTAAATATTAGAGATTAAACTGTAAATATTAAGAGAATAAAGTGTAAATATTAAAGAATAAAGTGTAAATATTAATAAAGTGTAAATATTAGAGAATCAAGTGTAAATATTAAACAATAAAGTGTAAATATTAGAGAATAAAGTGTAAATATTAAGAGAATAAAGTGTAAATATTAAACAATAAAGTGTAAATATTAGAGAATAAAGTGTAAATATTAGAGAATAAAGTGTAAATATTAAACAATAAAGTGTAAATATTAAGAGAATAAAGTGTAAATATTAAGACAATAAAGTGTAAATATTAAACAATAAAGTGTAAATATTAGAGAATAAAGTGTAAATATTAAAGAATAAAGTGTAAATATTAGAGATTAAACTGTAAATATTAAGAGAATAAAGTGTAAATATTAATACAATAAAGTGTAAATATTAGAGAATAAAGTGGAAATATTAAGAGAATAAAGTGTAAATATTAAGAGAATAAAGTGTAAATATTAAAAGAATAAAGTGTAAATATTAGGAGAATAAAGTGTAAATATTAAGAGAATAAAGTGTAAATATTAAACAATAAAGTGTAAATATTAAGAGAATAAAGTGTAAATATTAAACAAAGTGTAAATATTACAGAATAAGTGTAAATATTAAAGAATAAAGTGTAAATATTAGAGAATAAAGTGTAAATATTAAGAGAATAAAGTGTAAATATTAAACAAAGTGTAAATATTAAAGAATAAAGTGTAAATATTAAACAATAAAGTGTAAATATTAGAGAATAAAGTGTAAATATTAAACAAAGTGTAAATATTAAAGAATAAAGTGTAAATATTAAAGAATAAAGTGTAAATATTAGAGAATAAAGTGTAAATATTAAGAGAATAAAGTGTAAATATTAAGAGAATAAAGTGTAAATATTAAAAGAATAAAGTGTAAATATTAAGAGAATAAAGTGTAAATATTAAGAGAATAAAGTGTAAATATTAAAGAATAAAGTGTAAATATTAGAGAATAAAGTGTAAATATTAAGACAATAAAGTGTAAATATTAAGAGAATAAAGTGTAAATATTAAAAGAATAAAGTGTAAATATTAAAAGAATAAAGTGTAAATATTAGGAGAATAAAGTGTAAATATTAAGAGAATAAAGTGTAAATATTAAAGAATAAAGTGTAAATATTAAGAATAAGTGTAAATATTAAACAATAAAGTGTAAATATTTGAGAATAAAGTGTAAATATTAGAGATTAACTGTAAATATTAAGAGAATAAAGTGTAAATATTAAAGAATAAAGTGTAAATATAAGAGAATAAAGTGTAAATATTAGAGAATAAAGTGTAATATTAAAGAATAAAGTGTAAATATTAAAGAATAAAGTGTAAATATTAAGAGAATAAAGTGTAAATATTAAACAATAAAGTGTAAATATTTGAGAATAAAGTGTAAATATTAAGAGAATAAAGTGTAAATATTAAAAGAATAAAGTGTAAATATTAAAGAATAAAATGTAAATATTAGAGAATAAAGTGTAAATATTAGATAATAAAGTGTAAATATTAAAGAATAAAGTGTAAATATTAAGAGAATAAAGTGTAAATATTAGAGAATAAAGTGTAAATATTAAGAGAATAAAGTGTAAATATTAAAGAATAAATTGTAAATATGTGAGAATAAAGTGTAAATATTAAGAGAATAAAGTGTAAATATTAAGAGAATAAAGTGTAAATATTAGAGAATAAAGTGTAAATATTAAACAATAAAGTGTAAATATTAGAGATAAAGTGTAAATATTAAGAGAATAAAGTGTAAATATTAGGAGAATAAAGTGTAAATATTAGAGAATAAAGTGTAAATATTAGAGAATAAAGTGTAAATATTTGAGAATAAAGTGTAAATATTAGAGAATAAAGTGTAAATATTAGAGAATAAAGTGTAAATATTAAAAGAATAAAGTGTAAATATAAGAGAATAAAGTGTAAATATTAAGAGAATAAAGTGTAAATATTTGAGAATAAAGTGTAAATATTAAAGAATAAAGTGTAAATATTAAAGAATAAAGTGTAAATATTAAGAGAATAAAGTGTAAATATTAAAGAATAAAGTGTAAATATTAACAATAAAGTGTAAATATTAGAGAATAAAGTGTAAATATTAGAGAATAAAGTGTAAATATCTTGAGAATAAAGTGTAAATATTAGAGATTAAACTGTAAATATTAGAGAATAAAGTGTAAATATTAAAGAATAAATTGTAAATATGTGAGAATAAAGTGTAAATATTAAGAGAATAAAGTGTAAATATTAGGAGAATAAAGTGTAAATATTAAGAGAATAAAGTGTAAATATTAGGAGAATAAAGTGTAAATATTAAAGAATAAAGTGTAAATATTAGAGAATAAAGTGTAAATATTAAGAGAATAAAGTGTAAATATTAGGAGAATAAAGTGTAAATATTAAAGAATAAAGTGTAAATATTACAGAATAAAGTGTAAATATTAAGAGAATAAAGTGTAAATATTAGAGAATAAAGTGTAAATATTAGAGAATAAAGTGTAAATATTAAAAGAATAAAGTGTAAATATTAAGAGAATAAAGTGTAAATATTAAGAGAATAAAGTGTAAAATTTGAGAATAAAGTGTAAATATTAAAAGAATAAAGTGTAAATATTTAAGAATAAAATGTAAATATTAGATAATAAAGTGTAAATATTAAAGAATAAAGTGTAAATATTAAGAGAATAAAGTGTAAATATTAGAGAATAAAGTGTAAATATTAAGAGAATAAAGTGTAAATATTAGAGAATAAAGTGTAAATATTAGAGAATAAAGTGTAAATATTAAAGAATAAAATGTAAAATATTAGAGAATAAAGTGTAATATTAGAGAATAAAGTGTAAATATTTGAGAATAAAGTGTAAATATTAGAGAATAAAGTGTAAATATTTGAGAATAAAGTGTAAATATGAAAGAATAAAGTGTAAATATTAAACAATAAAGTGTAAATATTAGAGAATAAAGTGTAAATATTACAGAATAAAGTGTAAATATTAAGACAATAAAGTGTAAATATTAGAGAATAAATTGTAAATATTAAAAGAATAAAGTGTAAATATTAGGAGAATAAAGTGTAAATATTAGAGAATAAATTGTAAATATTAAAAGAATAAAGTGTAAATATTAGGAGAATAAAGTGTAAATATTAAAGAATAAAGTGTAAATATTAGGAGAATAAAGTGTAAATATTAAAGAATAAAGTGTAAATATTAAGACAATAAAGTGTAAATATTAGAGAATAAAGTGTAAATATTAAAGAATAAAGTGTAAATATTAAGAGAATAAAGTGTAAATATTAAAAGAATAAAGTGTAAATATTAAGAGAATAAAGTGTAAATATTAAAAGAATAAAGTGTAAATATTAAACAATAAAGTGTAAATATTAAAGAATAAAGTGTAAATATTAGGAGAATAAAGTGTAAATATTAAAGAATAAAGTGTAAATATTAAGACAATAAAGTGTAAATATTAAAAGAATAAAGTGTAAATATTAGAGAATAAAGTGTAAATATTAGAGAATAAAGTGTAAATATTAAAGAATAAAATGTAAATATTAGAGAATAAAGTGTAAAATATTAGAGAATAAAGTGTAAATATTAAGAGAATAAAGTGTAAATATTAAAAGAATAAAGTGTAAATATAAACAATAAAGTGTAAATATTAAGAATAAAGTGTAAATATTAGAGAATAAAGTGTAAATATTAAAGAATAAAGTGTAAATATTAAAGAATAAAGTGTAAATATTAAGAGAATAAAGTGTAAATATTAAAGAATAAAGTGTAAATATTAAGAGAATAAAGTGTAAATATTAAGAGAATAAAGTGTAAATATTAGAGAATAAAGTGTAAATATTAAAGAATAAAGTGTAAATATTAGAGAATAAAGTGTAAATATTAAGAGAATAAAGTGTAAATATTAAAAGAATAAAGTGTAAATATTAAACAATAAAGTGTAAATATTAAAGAATAAAGTGTAAATATTACAGAATAAAGTGTAAATATTAAGAGAATAAAGTGTAAATATTAGAGAATAAAGTGTAAATATTAGAGAATAAAGTGTAAATATTAAGAGAATAAAGTGTAAATATTAAGAGAATAAAGTGTAAATATTAAAGAATAAAGTGTAAATATTAGAGAATAAAGTGTAAATATTAGAGAATAAAGTGTAAATATTAAAAGAATAAAGTGTAAATATTAAACAATAAAGTGTAAATATAAAGAATAAAGTGTAAATATTACAGAATAAAGTGTAAATATTAAGAGAATAAAGTGTAAATATTAAGAGAATAAAGTGTAAATATTAGAGAATAAAGTGTAAATATTAGAGAATAAAGTGTAAATATTAAAAGAATAAAGTGTAAATATTAAGAGAATAAAGTGTAAATATTAAAGAATAAAGTGTAAATATTAAACAATAAAGTGTAAATATTAGAGAATAAAGTGTAAATATTAGAGAATAAAGTGTAAATATTAGGAGAATAAAGTGTAAATATTAAAGAATAAAGTGTAAATATTAAGACAATAAAGTGTAAATATAAAAGAATAAAGTGTAAATATTAGAGAATAAAGTGTAAATATTAAAGATAAATTGTAAATATGTGAGAATAAAGTGTAATATTAAGAGAATAAGTGTAAATATTAAGAGAATAAAGTGTAAATATTAGAGAATAAGTGTAAATATTTAAAGAATAAAGTGTAAATATTAAGAGAATAAAGTGTAAATATTAGAGAATAAAGTGTAAATATTAAGAGAATAAAGTGTAAATATTAAAGAATAAATTGTAAATATGTGAGAATAAAGTGTAACTATTAAGAGAATAAAGTGTAAATATTAGAGAATAAAGTGTAAATATTAAGAGAATAAAGTGTAAATATTTGAGAATAAAGTGTAAATATTAAAGAATAAAGTGTAAATATTAAAGAATAAAGTGTAAATATTAAGAGAATAAAGTGTAAATATTAAAGAATAAAGTGTAAATATTAAGAGAATAAAGTGTAAATAATAAGAGAATAAAGTGTAAATATTAGAGAATAAAGTGTAAATATTTGAGAATAAAGTGTAAATATTAAGAGAATAAAGTGTAAATATTAAAGAATAAAGTGTAAATATTAAAGAATAAGTGTAAATATTAAACAATAAAGTGTAAATATTTGAGAATAAAGTGTAAATATTAGAGATTAAACTGTAAATATTAAGAGAATAAAGTGTAAATATTAAAGAATAAAGTGTAAATATTTGAGAATAAAGTGTAAATATTAGAGATTAAACTGTAAATATAAGAGAATAAAGTGTAAATATTAAAGAATAAAATGTAAATATTAGAGAATAAAGTGTAAATATTAGATAATAAAGTGTAAATATTAAAGAATAAAGTGTAAATATTAAGAGAATAAAGTGTAAATATTAGAGAATAAAGTGTAAATATTAAGAGAATAAAGTGTAAATATTAAAGAATAAATTGTAAATATGTGAGAATAAAGTGTAAATATTAAGAGAATAAAGTGTAAATATTAAAGAATAAAGTGTAAATATTTGAGAATAAAGTGTAAATATTAGAGATTAAACTGTAAATATTAAGAGAATAAAGTGTAAATATTAAAGAATAAAATGTAAATATTAGAGAATAAAGTGTAAATATTAGATAATAAAGTGTAAATATTAAAGAATAAAGTGTAAATATTAAGAGAATAAAGTGTAAATATTAGAGAATAAAGTGTAAATATTAAGAGAATAAAGTGTAAATATTAAAGAATAAATTGTAAATATGTGAGAATAAAGTGTAAATATAAGAGAATAAAGTGTAAATATAAGAGAATAAAGTGTAAATATTAGAGAATAAAGTGTAAATATTAAAGAATAAAGTGTAAATATTAAGAGAATAAAGTGTAAATATTAGAGAATAAGTGTAAATATTAAGAGAATAAAGTGTAAATATTAAAGAATAAATTGTAAATATGTGAGAATAAAGTGTAAATATTAAAGAATAAAGTGTAAATATTAAGAGAATAAAGTGTAAATATTAAGAGAATAAAGTGTAAATATTAGAGAATAAAGTGTAAATATTAAAGAATAAAGTGTAAATATTAGAGAATAAAGTGTAAATATTAAGAGAATAAAGTGTAAATATTAAAGAATAAAGTGTAAATATTAAACAATAAAGTGTAAATATTAAAGAATAAAGTGTAAATATTACAGAATAAAGTGTAAATATTAAGAGAATAAAGTGTAAATATTACAGATAAAGTGTAAATATTAAGACAATAAAGTGTAAATATTAGAGAATAAATTGTAAATATTAAAAGAATAAAGTGTAAATATTAGGAGAATAAAGTGTAAATATTAGAGAATAAATTGTAATATTAAAAGAATAAAGTGTAAATATTAGGAGAATAAAGTAGTAAATATTAAAGAATAAAGTGTAAATATTAGGAGAATAAAGTGTAAATATTAAAGAATAAAGTGTAAATATTAAGACAATAAAGTGTAAATATTAGAGAATAAAGTGTAAATATTAAAGAATAAAGTGTAAATATTAAGAGAATAAAGTGTAAATATTAAAAGAATAAAGTGTAAATATTAAGAGAATAAAGTGTAAATATTAAGAGAATAAAGTGTAAATATTAAAAGAATAAAGTGTAAATATTAAACAATAAAGTGTAAATATTAAGAATAAAGTGTAAATATTAGGAGAATAAAGTGTAAATATTAAAGAATAAAGTGTAAATATTAAGACAATAAAGTGTAAATATTAAAAGAATAAAGTGTAAATATTAGAGAATAAAGTGTAAATATTAGAGAATAAAGTGTAAATATTAAAGAATAAAATGTAAATATTAGAGAATAAAGTGTAAATATTAGAGAATAAAGTGTAAATATTAAGAGACTAAAGTGTAAATATTAAAAGAATAAAGTGTAAATATTAAACAATAAAGTGTAAATATTAAAGAATAAAGTGTAAATATTAGAGAATAAAGTGTAAATATTAAAGAATAAAGTGTAAATATTAAAGAATAAAGTGTAAATATTAAGAGAATAAAGTGTAAATATTAAAGAATAAAGTGTAAATATTAAGAGAATAAAGTGTAAATATTAAGAGAATAAAGTGTAAATATTAGAGAATAAGTGTAAAATTAAAGAATAAAGTGTAAATATTAGAGAATAAAGTGTAAATATTAAGAGAATAAAGTGTAAATATTAAAAGAATAAAGTGTAAATATTAAACAATAAAGTGTAAATATTAAAGAATAAAGTGTAAATATTACAGAATAAAGTGTAAATATTAAGAGAATAAAGTGTAAATATTAGAGAATAAAGTGTAAATATTAGAGAATAAAGTGTAAATATTAAGAGAATAAAGTGTAAATATAAGAGAATAAAGTGTAAATATTAGAGAATAAAGTGTAAATATTAAAGAATAAAGTGTAAATATTAGAGAATAAAGTGTAAATATTAAGAGAATAAAGTGTAAATATTAAAAGAATAAAGTGTAAATATTAAACAATAAAGTGTAAATATTAAAGAATAAAGTGTAAATATTACAGAATAAAGTGTAAATATTAAGAGAATAAAGTGTAAATATTAAGAGAATAAAGTGTAAATATTAGAGAATAAAGTGTAAATATTAAAAGAATAAAGTGTAAATATTAAGAGAATAAAGTGTAAATATTAAAGAATAAAGTGTAAATATTAAACAATAAAGTGTAAATATTAGAGAATAAAGTGTAAATATTAGAGAATAAAGTGTAAATATTTGAGAATAAAGTGTAAATATTAGAGATTAAACTGTAAATATTAGAGAATAAAGTGTAAATATTAGAGAATAAAGTGTAAATATTTGAGAATAAAGTGTAAATATTAGAAGAATAAAGTGTAAATATTAGGAGAATAAAGTGTAAATATTAAAAGAATAAAGTGTAAATATTAAAGAATAAAATGTAAATATTAGAGAATAAAGTGTAAATATTAGAGAATAAAGTGTAAATATTTGAGAATAAAGTGTAAATATTAGAGAATAAATTGTAAATATTAAAAGAATAAAGTGTAAATATTAGGAGAATAAAGTGTAAATATTAAAGAATAAAGTGTAAATATTAGGAGAATAAAGTGTAAATATTAAAGAATAAAGTGTAAATATTAAGACAATAAAGTGTAAATATTAGAGAATAAAGTGTAAATATTAAAGAATAAAGTGTAAATATTAAGAGAATAAAGTGTAAATATTAAAAGAATAAAGTGTAAATATTAAGAGAATAAAGTGTAAATATTAAGAGAATAAAGTGTAAATATTAAAGAATAAAGTGTAAATATTAGAGAATAAGTGTAAATATTAAGACAATAAAGTGTAATTATTAAGAGAATAAAGTGTAAATATTAAAAGAATAAAGTGTAAATATTAGGAGAATAAAGTGTAAATATTAAAGAATAAAGTGTAAATATTAAGACAATAAAGTGTAAATATTAAAGAATAAAGTGTAAATATTAGAGAATAAAGTGTAAATATTAGAGAATAAAGTGTAAATATTAAAGAATAAAGTGTAAATATTAAAGAATAAAGTGTAAATATTAAGAGAATAAAGTGTAAATATTAAGAGAATAAAGTGTAAATATTAGAGAATAAAGTGTAAATATTAAAGAATAAAGTGTAAATATTAGAGAATAAAGTGTAAATATTAAGAGAATAAAGTGTAAATATTAAAAGATAAAGTGTAAATATTAAACAATAAAGTGTAAATATTAAAGAATAAAGTGTAAATATTACAGAATAAAGTGTAAATATTAAGAGAATAAAGTGTAAATATTAGAGAATAAAGTGTAAATATTAAAAGAATAAAGTGTAAATATTAAGAGAATAAAGTGTAAATATTAAAAGAATAAACGTGTAAATATTAAAGAATAAAGTGTAAATATTAAACAATAAAGTGTAAATATTAGAGAATAAAGTGTAAATATTAAGAGAATAAAGTGTAAATATTAAACAATAAAGTGTAAATATTAGAGAATAAAGTGTAAATATTAGAGATTAAACTGTAAATATTAAGAGAATAAAGTGTAAATATTAAAAGATAAAGTGTAAATATAGGAGAATAAAGTGTAATATTAGAGATTAAACTGTAAATATTAAGAGAATAAAGTGTAAAATATTAAAGAATAAAGTGTAAATATTAAGAGAATAAAGTGTAAATATTAGAGAATAAAGTGTAAATATTAGAGAATAAAGTGTAAATATTAAAGAATAAAGTGTAAATATTAAGAGAATAAAGTGTAAATATTAAACAATAAAGTGTAAATATTTGAGAATAAAGTGTAAATATTAAGAGAATAAAGTGTAAATATTAGATAATAAAGTGTAAATATTAAAGAATAAAGTGTAAATATTAAGAGAATAAAGTGTAAATATTAGAGAATAAAGTGTAAATATTAAGAGAATAAAGTGTAATATTCAAAGAATAAAGTGTAAATATTAGAGAATAAAGTGTAAATATTAGAGAATAAAGTGTAAATATTAGAGATTAAACTGTAAATATTAAGAGAATAAAGTGTAAATATTAAAAGAATAAAGTGTAAATATTCAAAGAATAAAGTGTAAATATTAGAGAATAAAGTGTAAATATTAAGAGAATAAAGTGTAAATATTAAAAGATAAAGTGTAAATATTAAAGAATAAAATGTAAATATAGAGAATAAAGTGTAAATATTAAAGAATAAAGTGTAAATATTAGAGAATAAAGTGTAAATATTAGAGAATAAAGTGTAAATATTAAAGAATAAATTGTAAATATGTGAGAATAAAGTGTAAATATTAAGAGAATAAGTGTAAATATTAGAGAATAAAGTGTAAATATTAAAGAATAAATTGTAAATATGTGAGAATAAAGTGTAAATATTAAGAGAATAAAGTGTAAATATTAAACAATAAAGTGTAAATATTAGAGAATAAAGTGTAATATTAGAGATTAAACTGTAAATATTAAGAGAATAAAGTGTAAATATTAAAAGAATAAAGTGTAAATATTCAAAGAATAAAGTGTAAATATTAGAGAATAAAGTGTTAAATATTAAGAGAATAAAGTGTAAATATTAAAAGAATAAAGTGTAAATATTAGAGAATAAAGTGTAAATATTAGAGAATAAAGTGTAAATATTAAAGAATAAAATGTAAATATTAGAGAATAAAGTGTAAATATTAAAGAATAAAGTGTAAATATAAAGAATAAAGTGTAAATATTAGAGAATAAGTGTAAATATTAAAGAATAAAGTGTAAATATTAAGAATAAAGTGTAAATATTAAGAGAATAAAGTGTAATATTTGAGAATAAAGTGTAAATATTAAGAGAATAAAGTGTAAATATTAAAGAATAAGTGTAAATATTAAAGAATAAAGTGTAAATATTAAACAATAAAGTGTAAATATTGAGAATAAAGTGTAAATATTAGAGATTAAACTGTAAATATTAAGAGAATAAAGTGTAAATATTAAAGAATAAAGTGTAAATATTTGAGAATAAAGTGTAAATATTAGAGATTAAACTGTAAATATTAAGAGAATAAAGTGTAAATATTAAAGAATAAAATGTAAATATTAGAGAATAAAGTGTAAATATTAGATAATAAAGTGTAAATATTAAAGAATAAGTGTAAATATTAAGAGAATAAAGTGTAAATATTAGAGAATAAAGTGTAAATATTAAGAGAATAAAGTGTAAATATTAAAGAATAAATTGTAAATATGTGAGAATAAAGTGTAAATATTAAGAGAATAAAGTGTAAATATTAAAGAATAAAGTGTAAATATTTGAGAATAAAGTGTAAATATTAGAGATTAAACTGTAAATATTAAGAGAATAAAGTGTAAATATTAAAGAATAAAATGTAAATATTAGAGAATAAAGTGTAAATATTAGATAATAAAGTGTAAATATTAAAGAATAAAGTGTAAATATTAAGAGAATAAAGTGTAAATATTAGAGAATAAAGTGTAAATATTAAGAGAATAAAGTGTAAATATAAAGAATAAATTGTAAATATGTGAGAATAAAGTGTAAATATTAAGAGAATAAAGTGTAAATATTAAGAGAATAAAGTGTAAATATTAGAGAATAAAGTGTAAATATTAAAGAATAAAGTGTAAATATTAAGAGAATAAAGTGTAAATATTAGAGAATAAAGTGTAAATATTAAGAGAATAAAGTGTAAATATTAAAGAATAAATTGTAAATATGTGAGAATAAAGTGTAAATATTAAGAGAATAAAGTGTAAATATTAGAGAATAAAGTGTAAATATTAAGAGAATAAAGTGTAAATATTTGAGAATAAAGTGTAAATATTAAAGAATAAAATGTAAATATTAGAGAATAAAGTGTAAATATTAAAGAATAAGTGTAAATATTAAAGAATAAAGTGTAAATATTAGAGAATAAAGTGTAAATATTAAAGAATAAAGTGTAAATATTAAAGAATAAAGTGTAAATATTAAGAGAATAAAGTGTAAATATTTGAGAATAAAGTGTAAATATTAAGAGAATAAAGTGTAAATATTAAGAGAATAAAGTGTAATATTTGAGAATAAAGTGTAAATATTAAAGAATAAAGTGTAAATATTAAAAGAATAAAGTGTAATATTAAAGAATAAAGTGTAAATATTAACAATAAAGTGTAAATATTTGAGAATAAAGTGTAAATATTAGAGATTAAACTGTAAATATTAAGAGAATAAAGTGTAAATATTAAAGAAATAAAGTGTAAATATTAAGAGAATAAAGTGTAAATATTAGAGAATAAAGTGTAAATATTAAAGAATAAAGTGTAAATATAAGAGAATAAAGTGTAAATATTAAACAATAAAGTGTCAATATTTGAGAATAAAGTGTAAATATTAAAGAATAAAGTGTAAATATTAAACAATAAAGTGTAAATATTAGAGAATAAAGTGTAAATATTAAGAAAATAAAGTGTAAATATTAAACAATAAAGTTTAAATATTAGAGAATAAAGTGTAAATATTAGAGATTAAACTGTAAATATTAAGAGAATAAAGTGTAAATATTAAAGAATAAAGTGTAAATATTAAAAGAATAAAGTGCTAAATATTAGAGAATAAAAGTGTAAATATTAAGATAATAAAGTGTAAATATTAAAAGAATAAAGTGTAAATATTAAAAGAATAAAGTGTAAATATTAAACAATAAAGTGTAAATATTAGAGAATAAAGTGTAAATATTAGAGAATAAAGTGTAAATATTAAAGAATAAAATGTAAATATTAGAGACTAAAGTGTAAATATTAAAGAATAAAATGTAAATATTAGAGAATAAAGTGTAATATTAAAAGAATAAAGTGTAAATATTAAACAATAAAGTGTAAATATTAGAGAATAAAGTGTAAATATTAAAGAATACAGTGTAAATATTAAACAATAAAGTATAAATATTAAGAGAATAAAGTGTAAAAAATTAAGAGAATAAAGTGTAAATATTAGGAGAATAAAGTGTAAATATTAAAACAATAAAGTGTAAATATTAAGAGAATAAAGTGTAAATATTTGAGAATAAAGTGTAAATATTAGAGAATAAAGTGTAAATATTAAAACAATAAAGTGTAAATATTAAGAATAAAGTGTAAATATTAAACAATAAAGTGTAAATATTAGAGAATAAAGTGTAAATATTAAGAGAATAGTGTAAATATTAAACAATAAAGTGTAAATATTAAGAGAATAAAGTGTAAATATTTGAGAATAAAGTGTAAATATTAAAAGAATAAAGTGTAAATATTATGAGAATAAAGTGTAAATATTAAAAGAATAAAGTGTAAATATTAAAGAATAAAATGTAAATATTAGAGAATAAAGTGTAAATATTAGAGAATAAAGTGTAAATATTTGAGAATAAAGTGTAAATATTAGACAATAAATTGTAAATATTAGAGAATAAAGTGTAAATATTTGAGAATAAAGTGTAAATATTAAAGAATAAAGTGTAAATATTAAGAGAATAAAGTGTAAATATTAAAAGAATAAAGTGTAAATATTAAAAGAATAAAGTGTAAATATTAAACAATAAAGTGTAAATATTAGAGAATAAAGTGTAAATATTAAGAGAATAAAGTGTAAATATTACAGAATAAAGTGTAAATATTAGAGAATAAAGTGTAAATATTAAGAGAATAAAGTGTAAATATTAAACAATAAAGTGTAAATATTAGAGAATAAAGTGTAAATATTAGAGATTAAACTGTAAATATTAAGAGAATAAAGTGTAAATATTAAAAGAATAAAGTGTAAATATTAAAAGAATAAAGTGTAAATATTAGAGAATAAAGTGTAAATATTAAAGAAAAGTGTAAATATTAAAAGAATAAAGTGTAAATATTAGAGAATAAAGTGTAAATATTAGAGAATAAAGTGTAAATATTAAAGAATAAAATGTAAATATTAGAGAATAAAGTGTAAATATTAAAGAATAAAATGTAAATATTAGAGAATAAAGTGTAAATATTAAAAGAATAAAGTGTAAATATTAAACAATAAAGTGTAAATATTAGAGAATAAAGTGTAAATATTAAAGAATAAAGTATAAATATTAAGAGAATAAAGTGTAA